>NC_057805.1:207450222-207478007 GCF_018294505.1 Triticum aestivum
CTGGATGAACAGTAGACGGTGGAGGGGTGCCCGTGGAGGGGTGGTTGAACAGGACCCCGTGGTGTGGAGGGTTGGATGAACAGTAGATGGTGGAGGGGTGGTTGAATAGTAGCCG
Source organism: Triticum aestivum (assembly GCF_018294505.1). Taxonomy (NCBI): domain Eukaryota; kingdom Viridiplantae; phylum Streptophyta; class Magnoliopsida; order Poales; family Poaceae; genus Triticum; species Triticum aestivum. The sequence goes on from NC_057805.1 coordinate 207,450,338, forward strand.
GTGGAGTAGCGTGCGGTGGAGGCTGGATGAATAGGAGCCCGTGGAGGCTGGAGGAGGTCGACGGTAGCCCGTGGAGGCTGTAGGAGGTCGACGGTAGCCCGTGGAGGCTGTAGGAGGTCGACGGTGGAGATGAACAGTATCTCGTGGAGTCCCGTTTTGCGGTACGCCACACCCCTCCCGATCAACAGGACCCCCGTTTCGACCGTAGCGCTCCAACACAAGTCCGTTTCCTCCGTTTTGCGGTACGCCACACCCCTCCCGATCAACAGGACCCCCGTTTCGACCGTAGGAGGTCCGTTTCCTCCGTTTTGCGGTACGCCAGACCCCTCCCGATGAACAGGATCCCGTTTCGAACGTGGCCGGTCGAACACAAGTCCGTTTCCTTCGTTTTCCGGTACGCCAGGCCTCGTTTCCATCGCCTGTTCCGTCCAAGCCCTCCCGATGAACACGACCACGCATTTCGTTCCAACCCAGCCGGTTGGCTCCCACGCATTCCGTTGCCTCTCGATGAACACGACGCATTCCGTTGCCTCCCCATGAACACGACGCATTCCGTTGCCTCCCCATGAACACGACGACGACGTTGTTTCTCCGTTCCGACCCAGCCATGTACACGAGCCCTGGCCGTACGTATGCGCGAGTAGGCGTTCGAGACCCTGCCCGTATGTACGTACGTGGCCGTATTTTCTTTGTTGCACCCTGGCCGATGTACGTACGTGTACATGCTACGTGCGCGCCTCTACTACGACACGTACACGCCTCTACTACGACACGTGCGCGCCTCTACATCGACCAGTATATATGTACGTACACGTTCGCGACCAGAATGACAACGCTACGTACGCTTCGACCAGGTGGGTCCCGACTGTCAGGCACTTCCTTGCCTGCGAAGATGTAGCTGGTGGGTCCCAGCAGTCAGGGGGCGAATCTTTTTTTGCCCGGATGCACTTCCTTGCGTGCGAAGGTGTAGCTGCTGGGTCCCAGCAGTCAGGGGGGAATCGTTTTGTTTTTTTGCCCGGATGCACTTCCTTGCGTGCGAAGATGTAGCTGGTGGGTCCCAACAGTCAGGGGGGTGAATCGGTTTTTTTGGATGCACTTCCTTGCGCGCGAAGATGTAGCTGGTGGGTCCCAGCAGTCAGGGGGAAACGTTTTTTTTGCGAAATACGGTGGCCCGACCGGTGGGTCTCCGCTGTCAGGTGGAGGAATAATTATTTTCCGCGTAATAAGGAGGCTCTTCCATGCTGCGGCCGTGGACCCAGCTGTCAGCCTCTCCACGTATAGTCCATGTCCAATGGAAGCCATTCCTTGACCACGTTGACCACGCCGCGCCGAGAGCACCAGGGCGGTGGACGACGGCGAGGCCTAGGAAGGGGACAACGCGGAGCCGGGGAAGACGCGGTAGTGGATGCCCACACGTAGAGGAGTATGAGGGTTCACTCGTTCGGCTGCGGTGTGAGGCTGCCGTCGCCGCAGAATAACAGGGGGTGTGGGTGCGTAGACGGATGGCCTGGCCAGCGTGGGAGTAGTAGGGGGCGGTGAGGCCTCCGCGGCATCACAGCCCACCACGGGCGGCAGGAGCAGGCGGCACGACCGGCGCTGCTTTAGGCGGCTGGAGCAAGAAGACCAGAGGTTGAAGAAGCACTACGGCTGTTGGATGGACATCGTACGGTCACTGGAGCTAGAATCGTTCATATATTGACTAAAGTTGACAAAGGCCTCCGTCCCAGTCAACTTAGTAGGCCCACAAGTCAGCCTCCCACCGAGGTGGGTCCCAGCTAGCAGGGGGTATTCATTTTTTTGTGCGTAATAAGGAGGCACTTCGGGTGGGTCCGAGCTGACAGCGGGGGGAACGTTTTTTTCGCGAAATACGGTGGCCCGTCCTGTGGGTCCCAGCAGTCAGGGGGAAACGTTTTTTCGTGAAATACTGGTGGCCTGTCCGGTGGGTCCCTGCTGTCAGGTGGAGGAATAATTATTTTCCGCGTAATAAGGAGGCACTTCCTTGCGGCTGCCGTGGACCCAGCTGTCAGCCTCTCCACGTACAGTACTCTTCCGGTGGAAGTCGGTCGTTGACCACATTGACCACGCCGCGCGAAGAGCACCACGGCGGTGGACGACGGCGTGGCCTAGGAAGGGGACGACGCGGAGCCGGGGAAGACGCGACAGTGGAAGCCCGCGCGGAGAGGAGTACGAGGGTTCACCGGTTCGGCTGCGGTGTGAGGCTGCAGTCGCCGCAGAATAACAGGGGGTGTGGGTGAGTAGAGGGATGCCCTGGCCAGCGGTGGGAGTAGTAGGGGGTGCTGAGGCCTGCACGGCAGCACAGCCGGCCACGGGAGGCGGGAGTAGGCGGTCCCGTCGGCGCTGCTTTGGCGGCTGGAGCAAGAAGATCGGAGATTGAAGAAACACGACGGCCGTTGGATTGACATCCAACGGTTATGTCTGCTAGAATTGTTTGTTGACGTATATAATAACTAAAAAAATCTTGCATACGCGTCAACTAAACAGGCCCACAAGTCAGACCACTCCCTCTTTTTTTTAATAATTTATATATAGCTCATGGCAACTTCTTATGCAATTTATTGCAGTCGTTTTTTTGGTTGGCCAGGGCCAATTTCGCATATTTCTGTGGGTTCCAAACTATTTTTAATACCGAAATGTCGAGCCAGATTTAAAGTACTTTGAAGATATATTTAAATTAGGTTAATGCCCAGTGAAATAGGAATCTGAAAATGTGAAAAAAATTTAGAAATTATAAAGTAATTGCCAATTTGTCATCTGTTTTTATATTTACAACCCATTTCATATTACTTTCAAGATTTGCAGGCGTCTTGAAAGAGTTGCAGCCCATCAGGGCGTAGAAAAATAAGTAGGCCTGGATTGGGTATTCTTCAGAAAAAATAAACTGGGCTCATTTTCACAAAGAAAAAATAGCTGGGCTGGTCACATGGTGAACATAAAATATAAGCCTGGGCTAGACGGGCCACAGCCCAGTTCAAACCCTGCTCCGTCTCAACAATACCAAACAAAAAAAATACTGCTCCAGTAGCTACGTCCCAGGTGTCAGCCGATCTTGTGATGTTCTCTTGTCTATTGACTATATACGTTCACAATGTCGTGGGTCCCAGATGTCAGGAAAACACTAGGAGGAAGCATTTTATTTTTCCATACGCTGACGTGGTGGGCCCCTACTGTCATCCTCTCCATGTACTTCTGCCGATTCCTGTTGTTTGTTGACCATGTTGACAATGCGAGAGGGCGGCGCCGCGGCGAGCGCACCAAAGCGCGCGGAGGACGTCGGCGTTAACGATTTAGGAGACGGTGGGGCGGCGATGCGTGCGCTAAGGCGTAGCCAGCCGTGGGAGGCGGAAGCAGGCGGGCCCGCCGGCGCTGGTTTGGTTTTGGCGGCTGGAGGAAGACAGGACTGAAGAAACACGACAGACTGTAAAAGCAGCAGGAGTACTTAACAACCTTAACTGAAACCAGCAGGGGCACTTAACAACCAATGTTGAAAGCAACGCGGTCAATAAACAGGATATTCGCTTTAGAGCCATGGAAAAGCATGAAAATAATCTTCTGTCCTATTCTCCAAGATGGACGGGCCTTCATTATTTGAGACCACCCATGAATAAGTATCTTTTCACCTCCAAGGGGAATTGAGTAGGTCGATATAAACATCATGTTGTGACCAAGCGCAAGTCTGACCCGACCATGGTCAGGCATGTGTATAGGAACAATAGAACTCGGCAGTTCCTGTTTCAAGAAGATCACAGCTGTAAAACTGTGTATAAGCAATAGTTTATGAACAACATATATAACAGAAAACAGCTCGTACCATAAGTTTCTCGACACAGTTGGACCTGTTCAACGAGTGCAGCAGTGGCACACATATCCCATGTGGCCTTCCACCATTGAAACGCCCCACAAGGACCTCAAGACGATCAATAAAGTGTAGGAACTTGTGGATGTCGATACAGTCAACTTCAGTGCCATTAGTAACAGCCGAGTTATTACAGAGTAACAAACGAGCATACTGCTTAACTCTAAAAAAACCTACACGTGCCACCAATTATAAGAAAATATTAGTTAGAAGTAGCATCTTCGTGAGAGATTCGTTGCTACTTCTAAAGTTAAATTGTGATTAGTTAGACAGAATAGGTGGATTAAGAAGTAATCGAGGCAACAAGCAAGAACCAGATACAAAACTAACATGGATGAACAATTGGAACGACGTCGGGGTGGAAGATTGATAGAGGCAAAGGTGTCCCGTCTTTCGATGAGATGATGAATATCGCTTTGATGGAAGTCGACTTTGACGATCCGACTACGAACGTGCGAGGACGTCGCGCCTTAGCAATCGCTAAACCAACTCCGAGAAGTTATCGACCACGCCGGAGCACGATCAACCTGACCACGAGGGTCTGTTTCCTGCGAGCAAACGAAGAACAGGCAAGAAACTGAGATTGCAATCTGGATATTGCGAATATAAGATGAAAGCTTTATTGATCAAGGTGGGGTTCTGTGACGCCTTTGTCTGGTCGCTGAACACAAACGAAGTACGCGAAGTTGCAGCTATGGCGAACTTTTAATCTAAACAAAACCCAAAGTCTAAACGACGCCCTAAGGGCTGTATATATGGAGGAAGAGGGGGGGAATTTCGTGGCCCTTGAGGAAGGGGTCCGAAACCAACCCTATCTCTTGTTTCCCCACACATACGGACTCTAAAAACAGCCTATACTTATGTATTTCGAAATTACATGGGCCTGGCCCAATAATAAGGTGACGCAGCACCTAGAATAGCCTCTGGACGAAAGTTATGAAGTAGCATCTTGTATATTTCGTTCAAGGCTTCATGCACGCATTATGGTGGCTTCAACGTCCTGAAATCATCACTTGTAACTCCGTTCTTGTTCCCCATGCGCATGCCATCATCTCCATGCTTGTTCTTGCTCCAATGTTCATCCTTCTCAAAGCTAGGCCCTTCATTTGTAAGCAAAACAAATGTATCCAATTTAGGCAGCATCATATTCTCATGAACATTAGAATCATTAGCAAGAAACGAAAGTACCTGGTAATTTAATTGGCGTGCGCGAGCTCTAGTAATTGGTCCAGTATGTATAGCAGCAGGGACTGTGGGTGTAATAATTGTATTGATGTCCTCATCATCCTCCCCTTCTAGAAATGAAGTCGTCCTCGACGGAAGCTCATCTTCCTTACCCAAATAAGGCTTCAAATCTGCAATATTAAAAGTGGGACTAACCCCAAAATCTGCAGGCAGCTCAAGTTTATATGCATTATCATTTATTTTCTCTAACACCTTAAAAGGACCATCAGCACGTGGCATTAGCTTTGATTTGCGCAAATCAGGAAATCTATCCTTACGCAAATGTAACCAAACAAGATCTCCAGGTGCAAACACAACATGTTCTCTACCCTTATCTCCAGCAAGTTTATATTTAGCATTCATACGCTCAATGTTTTCCTTAGTTAACTCATGCATTTTTAAGATCAATTCAGCACGTTGTTTAGCATCAAAATTAACCTTCTCCGAAGATGGAAGAGGCAACAAATCAATAGGTGCACGAGGTAGGAAACCATACACAATTTCAAAAGGGCACATCTTAGTAGTAGAATGCAATGAACGATTATAAGCAAACTCAATATGAGGCAAGCAGTCTTCCCACATTTTCTTATTATTCTTCAAAACAGCCCTAAGCATAGTAGACAATGTTCTATTGACTACTTCAGTTTGTCCATCAGTTTGGGGGTGACAAGTAGTACTAAAAAGCAGTTTAGTCCCCAACTTAGCCCATAAACATCTCCAAAAGTGGCTAAGAAATTTAGTATCACGATCTGAAACAATAGTATTTGGCACACCATGCAAGCGAATAATTTCACGAAAGAACAAATCAGAAACATTAACAGCATCATCGCTTTTATGACATGGTATAAAGTGCGCCATTTTCGAGAATCTATCCACGACAACAAATATGCTATCCCTCCCCTTCTTTGTTCGAGGTAAACCTAAAACAAAGTCCATAGATATATCCTCCCAAGGAACACTAGGTACAGGCAAAGGCATATATAAACCATGAGGATTGAGTCGTGACTTAGCTTTTTGACATGTAGTGCAGCGAGCAACAAAACGCTCAACATCCCGTCTCATCTTTGGCCAAAAGAAATGTGTAGCAAGTACGTCCTCCGTCTTCTTCACGCCAAAGTGTCCCATTAATCCTCCTCCATGCGCCTCCTGCAACAACAAAAGACGAAGAGAGCTAGCTGGAATGCATAGCTTGTTAGCACGGAACACAAATCCATCATTAACGACAAACTTGTTCCAGGTTCTTCCTTCTTTACAATTCTGCAATACATCTTTAAAATCAGCATCATGCACATATTGATCTTTGATGGTCTCCAAACCAAATATTTTGAAGTCAAGTTGTGAAAGCATAGTATACCCTTCTTGTGTTTAATGACATAAGGGAAAGTTTCAATGAATTCAACCCATTTAGCATGTCTACGATTCAGTTTAGCTTGACTTTTAATATGTTTCAAAGATTCATGATCAGAATGTATAACAAATTCTTTGGGCCATAAATAATGTTGCCATGTTTCTAAAGTCCGAACAAGAGCATATAGTTCTTTATCATAAGTAGAATAATTCAGACTAGGCCCACTCAATTTTTCAGAAAAGTATGCAACAGGTTTGCCATCTTGTAATAACACACCTCCTAATCCAATGCCACTAGCATCACATTCAAGCTCAAAAGTCTTATTAAAATCAGGAAGTTGGAGTAAAGGAGCATGTGTCAACTTATCTTTCAATACCGTGAAGGCTTCTTCCTGTGCGGTACCCCAAACAAAAGGCACATCCTTCTTTGTAAGCTCGTTGAGAGGTGCAGCAATGGTGCTGAAATCTCTCACAAAACGCCTATAGAAACCAGCGAGGCCAAGGAAACTCCTCACTTGTGTGACCGTTTTGGGCTGCAGCCAACTCTCAATAGCTTCAATCTTGGCTTTATCAACTTCAATTCCCTGTGGAGTAACAACATAGCCAAGAAAAGATACTCGGTCGGTGCAAAAGGTGCACTTCCCAAGGTTACCAAACAAACGTGCATCACGTAGAGCAATAAAAACAGCACGTAAATGTTCCAAATGTTCTTCCAAAGATTTGCTATAAATCAGTATATCATCAAAATAGACTACCACAAATCGTCCAATAAAAGCACGTAAAACTTCGTTCATTAGTCTCATGAAAGTACTAGGTGCATTAGTTAACCCAAAAGGCATGACTAACCACTCATATAAACCAAACTTAGTTTTAAATGCTGTTTTCCATTCATCTCCCAGTTTCATACGAATTTGATGGTATCCACTACGCAAATCAACTTTGGAGAATATCGTAGAGCCACTCAATTCATCAAGCATATCATCTAGCCTAGGAATAGGATGACGATAACGAATAGTAATATTATTAATGCCTCTACAATCAACACACATACGCGACGTACCATCCTTTTTAGGCACTAGTATAATAGGAACAGCACAAGGACTAAGAGATTCGCGTATATAACCTTTGTCGAGCAGCTCCTGTACTTGACGCATAATCTCCTTCGTCTCCTCTGGATTTGTACGGTATGGTGCACGGTTGGGTAGCGATGCACCGGGAATTAAATCAATTTGATGCTCAATCCCTCGAATAGGTGGTAATCCCGGTGGCACGTCTTGTGGGAAGACGTCAGCGAACTCCTGCAAAATGTTAGTGACAGCAGGGGGCAAAGAGGAAGGCACGTCCTCAAATGAAAGTAATGCCTCTTTGCACACAAAAGCATAGCAAACAGATTTGTTGACTAGCTCATCAATATCAGATTTTGTGGCAAGTAAACATGCACTTTTCAATTTAATTTCAGAAACAACACTAGATGGTTTATTATTAGGTTTCATTTGTTGCTCAAATTCTTTTGCCACAATCTGATTTTCACTCTTATTTTTCTCCTGTTTTGCTTTATTAGATCTATTAATGTCATCTTTCAAAATGGAATCAGGAGTCATAGGAAGCAAAGTAATATTTTTATCCTTATGAACAAGAGTATACCGATTGTTTCTACCATGGTGTACAGAATTTTTATCAAATTTCCATGGTCTACCAAGTAATAAGGAACATGCTTGCATGGGTACCACATCACAATCAACATAATCAGCATATGTAGAGATACTAAAATGCACACGAACAGTACGTGTTACCTTAACCTTGCCGCTGTTGTTGAACCATTGGATGTAGTAAGGATGTGGATGTGGTCTTGTGGTGAGAGATAGTTTCTCCACCATCTCCATGCTAGCCAAGTTGTTACAGCTCCCTCCATCTATGATGACGCGAACAGAACGTTCCTTCACAACTCCCTTTGTATGGAACAAATTATGCCTCTAATTTTGCTCTGCTTGTGTGACCTGCACACTCAAAACACGTTGAGCAACTAAACATTCATACCTGTCAGCGTCTTCAGGAGCCATGTATTGCGTCTCATTTTCAGAATCATCTCCACCATGTTCTTCACGTGTAATAAGAGCCAAAGTCTCCTCATCATAGTCACTAGCGGACTCATACCCACCATCCTCAGTAGCAATCATCACACGCTGAGATTTGCATTCTCTCGCATAATGTCCTCTTCCCTTACAACGACGACAAATAATATCACTTGTGTGCCCTGTTGACGCCATGGAAGAAGAAGAGCTCTGCGCAGGCCCGGCAGGTGTGCTCTTGGCAGAGAGTGGTGGTTGTGCCTGCTTTCTTGTATCACGGCTGGAGGTGGCACCTGATGGAGGTGATGGTGAAGTGGAAGTAGAGGATGCACGTGGTGTCCATGATGAAGGTCGACCTGCAGAAAAGTTAGTTCGCGCCAATGGCTGTCGATCCTGCACTTCACGTTCAGCTTTACAAGCAAGATGGAATAAACGAGTGATATTATTATAATCCTTATACTCTAGAATGGTCTGAATCTCTTTATTTAATCCACCCATAAAACGTGCAAGCATAGCTTCATTCTCCTCAACAATACCACATCTAATCATGCCAGTTTGTAATTCCTGATAATATTCTTCTACAGAATTTTTTCCCTTGTCTTAAACGCTGCAATTTTTGAAGTAATTCACGTTGATAATATGGTGGAACCCAACGAGTACGCATAGCAGTTTTCAAAGCAGCCCAAGTAGTTGGAACAGGATATAATCTACAATGTTCAGACCACCAAACACATGCAAAGCTAGTGAAAGCACAAACAGCAGCAGGAACACGTCTCTCCTCAGGATATTGTAAACATGTAAATCGTTGTTCAGTTTCTAACTCCCAAGTAAGATATATATCAGGAACATATCTACCCTCAAATGGTGGAATATTCAATTTCAGTTTAGGGAGATGGTCATGATCTCGTACCTGAGGTGGTGGTGCCGGCCTACCGTTGCGAATATATACCTGAGGTCGACCTGCTGGTGGTGGTGCTGGTGGCTGCACGTAGTTCTGATTTTGATCAACCTCATCCTCATAATCGCCCACATAATCGTCATCCTCCTCAGCCGCCGCAGGAGCAGGAGCCAAAGAAGCATCAACAGTAGGTGCAGCAGCACCCGAATTTTGACCAATCTCAATTGGAACGCGTTGTGCCCGTCCCACTTGATTTGGAAGGCGGCGTTGGAGATGTGGTTGTTGTTGTTGTAGAGGTGCGACATGTGCAGCCGGTGGTGGTTGGGGAAGACGCTTGAGTAATTCAGTAAACTTGTTATCCAGCTTTGTCTCAAACGACTTCTCCACGGCATCTATCTTCTCCATAGCCTCTTCAAATCTGTTTAGCACATCTCCCACCTGGCCACTCATCATTTGCTGAAATTTATCATGCAACTCCTTGTTCGTCATGTTTGCCCAATCAGTCTCATCGGCTTGTGAACCTGCCATGGTTAGCAGCAATAGAAACACAAAAGAATATGATCCTGCAGACTACTAGAAGTGGTGGTGATGGTGGTGTGTCACAAAACCTTCAAGCGAATCTCAAATTCTTACCAGTTCTTACCCAGCAGCAGGTGGTGATCGGCAACCGTTGTAGTCAAAAACTCTCAAAGCTTGGATATAGCGATTACCAGGGAGAGTCAAACGCACGATGTAGACTTATGTGGAGCTGGGAAGGCTTATAATATGGTAGCAAAATGGTAAGCAATAATCAATTCAGAGATGCAAAGTTGAATAAACGCTCAACGACGGTACTGTGCTGGTCCTAGGCTAGACCGTGCTAGAGACGCGAGCCTAGAACACTAACAAAATCACGGCGCTGCACGTAAACAAGGGAAAAGCACACTCAGGAATTTTTTTTTCGCTCTTTTTTTTTGCGCTCTTTTTTTTTTGCGCTCCTCCTTTTTTTTTTGCGAAAAAATCACTATAATGGCGAGTGTCTCAAAACTCTTCCCAGGTCAAACTGACAGGATGGGCACAAAATTTTTTGACTATTTTTTTTTTCGGAAATCAGGGCAGCGACGACGAAAAAGTGCGACAAAAAATCACTATGATGGCGAGTGTCTCAAAACACTACCCGGGGCCTAAAAATAGGATAGGGAAAAAATATTTTTGGTTGCCGAAATTTTGGCCTAAAAACTGCCCGGGGGTCTCCAGACTCTTTTTTTTTTCCGAGACCTACTCAGGCAAGGAAACACGAAACGGAAAATATATGGATCTCTAAAACAAACCGACTATGAAAAGAACTCGGATTGGTGGTGGATATATGGCGGTGGTATATGGCAGCGGTGGTGGTATATGGATACGGATTCAAAGCGGTGGCGGATAAGCAATGGTGGTAGATGGCAAGGCGATGATGATGGTGCGGCGGCGGCGTGACAACTTATGACCAGAACTCGAAACTCTAAAAGACTAGACTCTAAGACCAGCAACTTGACACGACGATGCAACCGCAAATTCAACAAAGCAAAAACCCTAAAAAGATTATGCAAAGGCTCAGAATGGTTCGGATATGATGAACTAACCCTAATTTTTTTTTGTGGCTTTTTCGTGGACTGTAGGTATGAAGAACAGACTCGATCTAAACTACGAAAAACTGTAAAATCTCACCGAGCAACCTGGAAATCTGATACCACTTGATAGAGGCAAAGGTGTCCCGTCTTTCGATGAGATGATGAATATCGCTTTGATGGAAGTCGACTTTGACGATCCGACTACGAACGTGCGAGGACGTCGCGCCTTAGCAATCGCTAAACCAACTCCGAGAGGTTATCGACCACGCCGGAGCACGATCAACCTGACCACGAGGGTCTGTTTCCTGCGAGCAAACGAAGAACAGGCAAGAAACTGAGATTGCAATCTGGATATTGCGAATATAAGATGAAAGCTTTATTGATCAAGGTGGGGTTCTGTGACGCCTTTGTCTGGTCGCTGAACACAAACGAAGTACGCGAAGTTGCAGCTATGGCGAACTTTTAATCTAAACAAAACCCAAAGTCTAAACGACGCCCTAAGGGCTGTAATATGGAGGAAGAGGGGGGGAATTTCGTGGCCCTTGAGGAAGGGGTCCGAAACCAACCCTATCTCTTGTTTCCCCACACATACGGACTCTAAAAACAGCCTATACTTATGTATTTCGAAATTACATGGGCCTGGCCCAATAATAAGGTGACGCAGCACCTAGAATAGCCTCTGGACGAAAGTTATGAAGTAGCATCTTGTATATTTCGTCCAAGGCTTCATGCACGCATTATGGTGGCTTCAACATCCTGAAATCATCACTTGTAACTCCGTTCTTGTTCCCCATGCGCATGCCATCATCTCCATGCTTGTTCTTGCTCCAATGTTCATCCTTCTCAAAGCTAGGCCCTTCATTTGTAAGCAAAACAAATGTATCCAATTTAGGCAGCATCATATTCTCATGAACATTAGAATCATTAGCAAGAAACGAAAGTACCTGGTAATTTAATTGGCGTGCGCGAGCTCTAGTAATTGGTCCAGTATGTATAGCAGCAGGGCCTGTGGGTGTAACAATGGTATTGATGTCCTCATCATCCTCCCCTTCTTGAAATGAAGTCGTCCTCGACGGAAGCTCATCTTCCTCACCCAAATAAGGCTTCAAATCTGCAATATTAAAAGTGGGACTAACCCCAAAATCTGCAGGCAGCTCAAGTTTATATGCATTATCATTTATTTTCTCTAACACCTTAAAAGGACCATCAGCACGTGGCATTAGCTTTGATTTGCGCAAATCAGGAAATCTATCCTTACGCAAATGTAACCAAACAAGATCTCCAGGTGCAAACACAACATGTTTTCTACCCTTATCTCCAGCAAGTTTATATTTAGCATTCATACGTTCAATGTTTTCCTTAGTTAACTCATGCATTTTTAAGATCAATTCAGCACGTTGTTTAGCATCAAAATTAACCTTCTCCGAAGATGGAAGAGGCAACAAATCAATAGGTGCACGAGGTAGGAAACCATACACAATTTCAAAAGGGCACATCTTAGTAGTAGAATGCAATGAACGATTATAAGCAAACTCAATATGAGGCAAGCATTCTTCCCACATTTTCTTATTATTCTTCAAAACAGCCCTAAGCATAGTAGACAATGTTCTATTGACTACTTCAGTTTGTCCATCAGTTTGGGGGTGACAAGTAGTACTAAAAAGCAGTTTGGTCCCCAACTTAGCCCATAAACATCTCCAAAAGTGGCTAAGAAATTTAGTATCACGATCTGAAACAATAGTATTTGGCACACCATGCAAGCGAATAATTTCACGAAAGAACAAATCAGCAACATTAACAGCATCATCGCTTTTATGACATGGTATAAAGTGTGCCATTTTCGAGAATCTATCCACGACAACAAATATGCTATCCCTCCCCTTCTTTGTTCGAGGTAAACCTAAAACAAAGTCCATAGATATATCCTCCCAAGGAACACTAGGTACAGGCAAAGGCATATATAAACCATCAGGATTGAGTCGTGACTTAGCTTTTTGACATGTAGTGCAGCGAGCAACAAAACGCTCAACATCCCACTATCTTCTCCATAGCCTCTTCAAATCTGTTTAGCACATCTCCCACCTGGCCACTCATCATTTGCTGAAATTTATCATGCAACTCCTTGTTCGTCATGTTCGCCCAATCAGTCTCATCGGCTTGTGAACCTGCCATGGTTAGCAGCAATAGAAACACAAAAGAATATGATCCTGCAGACTACTAGAAGTGGTGGTGATGGTGGTGTGTCACAAAACCTTCAAGCGAATCTCAAATTCTTACCAGTTCTTACCCAGCAGCAGGTGGTGATCGGCAACCGTTGTAGTCAAAAACTCTCAAAGCTTGGATATAGCGATTACCAGGGAGAGTCAAACGCACGATGTAGACTTATGTGGAGCTGGGAAGGCTTATAATATGGTAGCAAAATGGTAAGCAATAATCAATTCAGAGATGCAAAGTTGAATAAACGCTCAACGACGGTACTGTGCTGGTCCTAGGCTAGACCGTGCTAGAGACGCGAGCCTAGAACACTAACAAAATCACGGCGCTGCACGTAAACAAGGGAAAAGCACACTCAGGAATTTTTTTTTCGCTCTTTTTTTTTGCGCTCTTTTTTTTTTGCGCTCCTCCTTTTTTTTTTGCGAAAAAATCACTATAATGGCGAGTGTCTCAAAACTCTTCCCAGGTCAAACTGACAGGATGGGCACAAAATTTTTTGACTATTTTTTTTTTCGGAAATCAGGGCAGCGACGACGAAAAAGTGCGACAAAAAATCACTATGATGGCGAGTGTCTCAAAACACTACCCGGGGCCTAAAAATAGGATAGGGAAAAAATATTTTTGGTTGCCGAAATTTTGGCCTAAAAACTGCCCGGGGGTCTCCAGACTCTTTTTTTTTTCCGAGACCTACTCAGGCAAGGAAACACGAAACGGAAAATATATGGATCTCTAAAACAAACCGACTATGAAAAGAACTCGGATTGGTGGTGGATATATGGCGGTGGTATATGGCAGCGGTGGTGGTATATGGATACGGATTCAAAGCGGTGGCGGATAAGCAATGGTGGTAGATGGCAAGGCGATGATGATGGTGCGGCGGCGGCGTGACAACTTATGACCAGAACTCGAAACTCTAAAAGACTAGACTCTAAGACCAGCAACTTGACACGACGATGCAACCGCAAATTCAACAAAGCAAAAACCCTAAAAAGATTATGCAAAGGCTCAGATTGGTTCGGATATGATGAACTAACCCTAATTTTTTTTGTGTGGCTTTTTCGTGGACTGTAGGTATGAAGAACAGACTCGATCTAAACTACGAAAAACTGTAAAATCTCACCGAGCAACCTGGAAATCTGATACCACTTGATAGAGGCAAAGGTGTCCCGTCTTTCGATGAGATGATGAATATCGCTTTGATGGAAGTCGACTTTGACGATCCGACTATGAACGTGCGAGGACGTCGCGCCTTAGCAATCGCTAAACCAACTCCGAGAGGTTATCGACCACGCCGGAGCACGATCAACCTGACCACGAGGGTCTGTTTCCTGCGAGCAAACGAAGAACAGGCAAGAAACTGAGATTGCAATCTGGATATTGCGAATATAAGATGAAAGCTTTATTGATCAAGGTGGGGTTCTGTGACGCCTTTGTCTGGTCGCTGAACACAAACGAAGTACGCGAAGTTGCAGCTATGGCGAACTTTTAATCTAAACAAAACCCAAAGTCTAAACGACGCCCTAAGGGCTGTATATATGGAGGAAGAGGGGGGGAATTTCGTGGCCCTTGAGGAAGGGGTCCGAAACCAACCCTATCTCTTGTTTCCCCACACATACGGACTATAAAAACAGCCTATACTTATGTATTTCGAAATTACATGGGCCTGGCCCAATAATAAGGTGACGCAGCACCTAGAATAGCCTCTGGACGAAAGTTATGAAGTAGCATCTTGTATATTTCGTCCAAGGCTTCATGCACGCATTATGGTGGCTTCAACGTCCTGAAATCATCACTTGTAACTCCGTTCTTGTTCCCCATGCGCATGCCATCATCTCCATGCTTGTTCTTGCTCCAATGTTCATCCTTCTCAAAGCTAGGCCCTTCATTTGTAAGCAAAACAAATGTATCCAATTTAGGCAGCATCATATTCTCATGAACATTAGAATCATTAGCAAGAAACGAAAGTACCTGGTAATTTAATTGGCGTGCGCGAGCTCTAGTAATTGGTCCAGTATGTATAGCAGCAGGGACTGTGGGTGTAATAATTGTATTGATGTCCTCATCAAAGATCGTAGTGAAGATGAGACCAGGTTCTGCTATTTCCATCAACATTCGTGCGCCAACTTTCAGTCCGTAACACTTGAGAAAGTTTATCCAAGTTCGGCCATAAAAAAAGCAGCGATCTTCTTGGTTCATGAAACCAACTCGGAACTTATATCCATGGCTTGTCTTCACTGTGACCATTAAACTAGTGTATTTAGTTATGGCAAGGCCGAGCATCTTGAGCACATCTGTTCTGGCAGAGCAAATAATACACTGCAGGAAAAATAATATGAGAACACAGCATGTTAAAAAAAACCCCACCCTCCCGGATAGAAAAGAGGATTCTAGAAACATACTGTGCGCGTTTCAAAATGCTGTGTTAGGATGAGAAGGAACAAGTGTGGCGTCTCGCCGAGGGCGCAGAAACCTGTAGAGTCCTCGTACTTTGGGCACTGCAAATGAAACACACTAGATTCAGTAGGAAGAAAAATGCATCAACGGCGGCGGCTGCCATCCTAGGATTACCTGTGACCAAGGGACTTGGATTTATCAGGGATGGATGAAGAATTCGTACCTGGTTCTCCATGAGAAAACCCTATGCAACCGCCGAGAGGGGGTTTTCTCTGAACAAGCAGACGAGGGAGAAGGGGATTCAGGCCCAGTGAAATATTGCCGCTTCGTCCGTCCAGCTTACTGCTAAAGCTGGAAAGGGGGGGTTGTGATTTGACGGCTCATTGGGCATTACTGCGGCGCTACGACCGGGGTGTGTCTTCCGTGAAGTTGTGCACTCTAATTTGTGCATATGGCATGTGGACCCCGTTGCCGGTTGCCCCACATATCAGCGAAAGGAAGTAGAAAGACAGGAGTAACTAGTTACGAATAAATATATATTTTGACAGAGAGATACTACCTCTGTAAAGAAATATACAAATCTTTTATATCACAGGCTCACCTTGCCGAGAAATATACTCCCTCTGCAACGCACGGGCATTATGGGGGTTCAGCTTTTTTTATGGGGGTTCGGCTGAGAATATAATACTCAGATAGGTTCACGGTTCTGGACTTTGGGCCGCAGGCCGACCCTGCATGTTTGGGGGCCCATGTTTTCTACCTCAGCGCTTTTCATATTGCAAGCGATCGGTACGGCGCTGGTTTTAGATGCTGTCGCAAGGCGAATACACAAGATTGAATAAAGCACGGAAGCTGTTGGAATGAAATCGAACGACAGTTCCTAACCAGCAATCAGAGTTGCAATTCTATCAACGATATACCATGTGATAAATAATATTGTCGTACTACTTATACACACAGGACACTTGTTTCACCAAGCCATATTATTACATCAAAATCTCTCGGAGGATAGATCAGCTCGGCAGTTGCGTGCTGCTACTGAAGAATTTCAAAGTTGATTTGGACCAGCTCTCCTTGTCGAGAAAGTTCGATTTTGACATCATCCCCTACCGCAAGATATGATTTAGATTTGAACCTTGACCATCCTTTAGCATCAATCATCATGCGACCATCCTTTGTACTTACGGTATATTGAGCAGGTTCATTCACACCAAGGCTGCGCATGGTAAGAGAAACTTGGCCGCGGTCGCCCGGATTGTTGAACGACTCCCTCGTTGCTCTAGGAATTCTCTATTTGCAAACAAGAAGACATACCCAAACAGTTAGATCAACACAGTGAATCATGTGAAACAACATGGAAAGAAAAAAGAACGAAGCACTTGGGCGGCCAATGCTTACCAAGAAGGTGGACATGTCGGTTTTTGTAAGGACCTTGGTATATGAAGTGCGAACTGCAGCCCAGTCTGTTGCCAGTGCAACTGCACGGGCCGGAGCAGATGCAAGTGCAAGTGTTGGTGCAGGTGCCGAAGCCGCTGCTGCTGCCGGAGATGGTGCTCCTTGTAGAGCTGGTGCCGGTGTCGGAGCAGGTGCCGGTGTCGATGCCCGATCCTCCGGTAGATCAGACTGAGCTGCTGCCGCTGTCAGTGCTAGAGCAACTGCCGGTGCTCGATCTGTACGAGACAGCGGCGATTGTGTCTGGTCTGCCATGATCAGCTTTCTAACTTGACTAGGATCCGTGACCGTGATCCAATTTTTTTCTTCATTTCTTTTAAACGCGAGAAGGACTAATTGTGGCGTTTTTGTTAAACCAAACTACAGTTCATCATAGGGATTCAGCTAGTACTCAGACAACAGACTGATCCAATTTTTTCCAGTAATATAAGTGATGGACAGTGCCTTCGTTACTGACACGACATAAGAAGTGAAACCAGCAAAAATAGCCATCGTAGAGCAAACCAAACGGTTTATTCTGTGATGAATGTCACATGGCAAAACCTGCATCGTAAAATTGCAGGAAAAGAAAGAAAACATGACATTAAATCAATAAGATTTAGACATTAAATCAATAAGATTTAGACAGTAAATCAATAAGATTTACTTGATGTGACACGAGTGAATCCTTACCAGGAAATCACTATGTTGAAGTACTAAACAGAAGATTGATCGTCAAACTACGCATGGCATGCAGGGGCCCCACCTACTCCCACAAGCAGGACAGTCCAAAGGCCGTGACAAATCGTATGGACCGAACATCCATGGGACTGGAAATCCTGGTGGGTGCGATAAACCCTGCAATGCATACAGATATTGGAGTGTAACCATAATTGATAAACCGTCCTCACAAAAAATATGATCTGGATACTTCAAAATATACAGACTGAATTGAGTGGACAGACATTAACATAGACATTAACATAGACCGTTCACACACCAAAAGCGGCAGTACCAATAAACAATACAGGGTTCACAAACACAAATCAAGTACTGAACAATAGTACTTACTACAGACAAGCAAAGTTGCACTAACTAAACTCTGCAGACTATTTCTTGCCACCGACCTACGGGATGAACCCCGCATAACTGACTAGGCCATGGACTTCGTGTGAGATGTCTACATGCACCATCACCATCTAGTCAACCTTGGAGAACCTAACAGAGTGGTCTTTCCACTCATAAACATGATGATGAAGACCGGCCGCATCAGATTTGTTGGGAAGCTTTACAAGAACCACACCCTTCGTAATCGAAGGCACAGCCAGGAAATTGTTGTGGTCAAGTACGGCCTCGAGAACACGCCTGACAACAATGCTACAGGAAAACACTAGTTTAGGACACGTGGCGACAAGGACACAACAGCTGGATAGTTCAGCAGTAGAACTCATCATCAGGTCTTCCAGTTCATACGGCATGACTTTGAGAACTTCATCTCCACCGCGGACCTGGTTCTAATTCAAACAGAAACCATATTTTATTGCTACCTCCGTTCAGAAATATAAGATGGTTTTTGATATTATACTCCATATATGACTACATATACGCACAGAAATGAGTGAACAAAGACACTAGAACATGTCTTCAAAGGCATGAGAGCAGAGGGATTACATGCAATACCATAACACAAGTTACTGAGGCAAATATACCCTCTTAAAAGGTAGCATTGATGTTCATAAAGTACTCCCTCCGTCCCAAAATTCTTGTCTTAGATTTGTCTAGATACGGATGTATCAAGTCACATTTTAGTATTAGATACATCCGTATCTAGACAAATCTAAGACAAGAAATTTGGGACAGAGGGAGTAGTTGAAAGTAATCTATAAGAAATCAGTGTCAACCTCTCGCATGTTTTGGTCAAAAGAGGAATTTAGAACCGTCATTTGGCACACTAAAATCACATGCAAGATCACCCAGAAAGTTGTACTACCAGTACTAGTACTGCGTGTTCGATGAAAAAACACGATCAAGATCGAGAAAAAGATCGTCAACAAGAGACATTACCTGGACTTGCTTAATGAGGGATCCCGGAGAGGGGGGCTTGGACAGGGCGATGGCTTTGAGCTTGTCTGCGGTAGTCTCGGCGGGGTGCTTGCGCTTCTTCGTACCATGAGCCTCGACGGTTTTGGCTAGAGCCATAGACATCACGTCGGCCGGTGCTCCGGCATCCATCCAAGAGAGGAAGCTGAGAGAGAAGAGTGAAAGGAGGAACGAGATGAGGGAGAAGCGAAGCGAGTGGGGGTTTTCTTCAAGAGAGGAAGCTGAGAGAGAAGAGTGAAATGATGGTTGCTTCGTCCGTCCAACTTACTGCTGGAAAGGAGGGGGTTTTGTGATTTGACGGCTCATTGGGCATTACTGCGGCGGTTCGATCGGGGTAGTCTACCGTCACTCTAGTACGGAGTAATTTAGTGCATGGCTGGTGGACCCAGGTGCTGGCTGTCCCACACGTCGGCGAAAGTGAGTAATTTAGTGCATGGCTGGAGGAGGATCCGCACAGTAGAGCGTGTCCACTGTTTTTATAAAGAAAAAAATGATTAGAGCAAGCGTTTCCACTCTTACGATGGAGGAGTGCAAAACACGGAAGCCACTTGAACATACACAGTGCTCCTACTACTAGGCATGTGCAGTGGTTCATACGTCAGTACTACACAATCTTGTTGCTAGTGTAGTAAGATATGAGGATAACAAATGATGTTGTGCGCATGTCAACTACTCCTATATGTAACATAGTACTGCTTTTTCGACTGTCCGGTCGAGAATGAACGGTGAGATCAATGTTAACAGAACTAGGTCCACAATGCACGGAGAGTACGATGCTACAGCACTCCACGAAACATGAACCATATGAAGCATGAATAGTGTTAGGCAGGGTGTATGAAGGGTGCACGGGATGGGAGTAAAAGTTCCCTTCTCGACCCACTTTTGGGTGTTTGGCAGAGTGCATGAAGGGTGCATGAGTCCACACTAGTAGGTTGACAAAAATACACGAAGAGGAAACAACTATATTGAGATGAGAATGCAACCAAACACACCCACATGCTTTGTGCTACAGTGACTGATCTGCACCGTCTGAGTTTGATCCAACGGTCATGTTGCGCCGAGACATGGACATGCCCATACAGAGGGCGCCTAAACACCACCGAAGTCCCTCTGCTTCTCGAGGCGCACGACGTTGGTGATGCAGGGTGCAACCGCCCGTAGAGCCCGCTCCCGGTCGACGGGAGCCAGCTCGTCAAAGACGGCGTCCAATGACACGAACGGATTCCGGTGATGGAGTCCTGAAAGGATTCACGCGGCAACGGCGATGGCAGCCCGCAACCCCTCCTTGTCCAGCCCAGCCCCCACCATCGCACGGAGATGGCTCAGCTCCTCGGAGATATAGGTGAAGAAGGAGACCAGGTCAGGAAGCCGCAGCTTGTTGAAGTCGACCGGGTGGTCGAACGGGTTTAGCCCGACGGCCAGCATCGTCGCGCTAGCACGACGGTAGGCATCGCGCAGCCGCAACACGTGCGTGGCAACTTTTTTCACCAAGTGGCTGAGGCGATCCTGGACCTCGTCACGATCGGCCCGCTCGTGCTCTAGCCGGCTCCCCTGACGGCCTATCGTATCTCCCGCTTTCTGCAGCAACGCCGCCGACGCCTCGAGCATCTTTGTGGTGGACGCCATGCGCTTTTGAAGCTCCGTGAACTCCCGCACATAACAGAGGAGCATGGCACTCCTCTCCTCCTTGAGCTGACGGAGCTCCACGTCCTTGGCCCTGAGCTCCGCATCCCTGACATGGAGCTCCTGTGTCAAGCGCCTCACCTCGGACTCCGTGATCTGCTGCGCCGCCATGGCACCAGGTAGAAGCAATGGGGAGAGGAAGCAAAGGGGGCGAAACGGCTGAAAGGCAATGCAATCTACGGGAAGGCGGAGGGAGCGGGGAATCTTTTGATTTTCACCACGGTAAAACACCAGTCGACGACTTCTCACATCAGGGAGCAGTGGGTTTTTACAGGCGGAGTCATCGTGACTAATTGCTGCCGCGCCTGCTCCCGTCAATCAAAAAATTAAAAATCCTGCCGCACCCAAACACCAGAGCAACGCCGCGGTGGATATTTAAATTTACCTGCCGGCAAGTAGATAAAAAAGGGGTGAAAAAACAAATGTGGCAGCGGCCTAGCTAATCGGTCGAACTAGCCCAACTAGCTAGCCACCGTGCTTCACTGATGTACTCGGCGGGAAAGGTGGTCTTTCGTGATTTGACGACTCATTTACTTGCTTTGGTGCTACGACCGAGGAGGACGCAAAAAACGTGCGGTAGGGCGTCCCACGTCAGGAAGAATATATGCATGCACCACCCGGGAGGACCCCGAAACCGCGCGGTAGGGTGTGCCACGTCTCGGCACGGAGGAAAAATGTGCGTGTAAAAATACTATATCAGACGTAGTACCTATGGTTCGACCTCGGGACCCAGCCAGTCGGTCGAAAACACCCCACTAGCCACACAGCTTCATCATGCAAACGTGGCATGAAGGATAGATGCGGTTAGCTCCGTCTCAACCAGCCACAACGTCTCTTGTTCTAGGCGATTCTTCTATTTTCCAAGCTTTTTTTTAGTTGTAATAACACCACGGCAAGCTAGCGCCGCTCTTCGTGTGTGCCCGTGCAAAGGTTAGACGATGGAGAGAAGAGAGATTGAGATCGCAGACCTGGGACCCACCAGCAAGTGAGACAACGGTCATGCAAGTGTTGACGAGGCACTCCCTCTACTCTACTCAACGCAAGTACCGTATAAAATCAAGTTATGGGACGAAGCCAACAACCGTTCTTTTTTTAGGCTATCGACTTACGCTTTGTAGTCCAGGTTGCCAGTTCGAATCTCGTCTTTCAGATTTGTTAGTTTTAGGTCCAAATTTGATTAATGACAAGTGGGACCCCCGTGTGTTGTTCCGATATTTCAGTGTAGGATGGTTTTTTTGAACAAACACTTTGCGTGGTTAGACAAGTAACGGCACGAGTTACACGTATTTTGCAAGTTTACGAACAAAAATGACAGCGGCATAGAATATCACATCCACCCCGCAGCTTAGATACTATTGTGATACGAGTTTTTACACCGTTGGAAGTGAGATCCAATGGCTTGGGAGTAGTCTTTGTAATTATGCGCAATTTCCAAACTCTCCAAAGGTTTTTTTGCAAATAAAACATTCAGGCCTCGTGTGTGCCGCTGCATCTTCGATCCAACGGCTCCCTGGTGCTCATATTAGGTGCTCCCCGTAGCTTAATTACCCGCTACGGTGATATGAGCATCTAGGTCGTATGATCAGTGATCAGATGTCACATGCGTAGTACTTGTACTTTCTGCGCATTTCCCAAACTCTATCAGTCGTATATTGCAAAAACATTCAAACCTCCTACTGTGGGCCGTTAGATCTCAGTGAATTCGTATCACCATAGAATCTACAGTGCGGGAGCACCTCATACTCTCCCGTGCGAGAAAACATAAGGTGCTATCGCAGCTTGGATGCTACGGTGATACGAGCTTGGAGGTCGTTTGATCTGAGATCCAATGGCATCTGAGTAGTCTTTGTGCTTGTAAGCAGTGGCCGAACTCTTTTGGGGCTTTTCTGCAAAAAACCATTCGAACCACCGAGGAGGTGTTGGGTCACAAATCCAACGCCTCCGAAGAGCTTGTATCACCAAAGCATCTAAGGTGTGGTAGCACATGATATTCTTACATACTGGAGAATATGATGTCCTCCTTCATCTTAGATGCTACGGTGATACGAGCTTCGAGGTCGTTGGATATGGGATCAAAGGGCATCTAAGTAGTTTTTGTACAAATTGTGTGCAATTCTCAAACTCATCAAGGTTTCCTGCAAAAATATTAAGACACATCATGTGAGCTGCTATATCTCAGATCTACAAGCTCCAAGCAACTCGTATCGGCATATAGCATCTAAGGTATGGGGGCACATGATATTCTCCCGGGGAGGAGGGGTGGGGGGTGCACAACCAATCGGTGGTTGGGAGGGTGGGGACAAATATAATCTAAACAACCCTAAACAGAGCTCCACAATTTTATCTAAGGTCGAGGGGTTGACCCCCGACAATCATAGTTCCACCTAAACACAACATTTGCATGTACTGTAGTACGAGACTTAATATTCATGTTTCAGTTTCATGTTCATTTTAAATATTGAACTGAGGACCATGGATGTCTTACATTTTACTCCCTTCGTTCCTAAATATTAGTCTTTTTAGAGGCTTCAAATGGACTGGCACATACGGATGTATATAGACATATTTTAGAGTCTAGATTCACTCATTTTGCTCCGTATGTAGTCACTTGTTGAACTCTCTAAAAGTCTAATATTTAGGAATAGAAGGAGTATTTTTGAATTCGTGTCATACATGCATGGTTTGGAAAAATAGATGCACTATACTGATTGGATTGTTGTTGTGTTCGTGCGTGTGTGTCTCTGTGTGTGTGTGTGTGGTCATATGCTTGATACATACAAAGTTTTCTCACCTCCATATTGTTCATCTTTTAAATTTGAATTTGCATTGGAAAACTTACTAGGGATACCATGAAATGTGAAATCCACGTTGAGATCACTATATCACAAACTCACTCTAATTCAACAACTCATCATAAATCAATTACCACGTTGAGATTAGTATTTGCAAGGAAAATACGGGTATTGTAATACACATAGATTCGTTCGGCAATTTAAAAGGTTCCTTTCGTATTCTCGAATGGTAGGACCCAACGGCATACCAGCCAGACCTTGGCTCGTGTTGATCCTAAAAAAAACCGGGCTCGTGTCCTTCGGTGGCGTGCGTGGTACGCACATTAGGCAACCCCAACCAGTCGAGCCTCAGCGTTTCAAGTCGAAATATCTGGCGGCCAGAATTCCAGCCCTAGGAAATTCCCCTCATGTCCCCGGTCCATAATGACTACCAATGAACAAGGGAGGGATGCTTTAGTAACTAGACAACGTTACCTACCGTGCCGAGCACGGTTCAATTCCCTCGGTCGCCACTCGTCAAGGTCACCCGTCAACTGCATTGCCTAGTATTACTACTACTACACCAGGATGAGCACAGAATTGAGCCCGTTTGTTCGTGCCTAGTACTTGAGTTAATATATCAGGCAATGCACTGGTACGGAGGAATTATCCTTTTACTCTGCATATATAACTTGTCTGAAGTCTAACTAAGCAAAATGTTTGACCAAATCCTCTCTTAAGAAATACAACAGGACAGATGTACAGCTTGAAAATTTATTGCATGATGCAGGTTATGATATTGTTTCGAATCCTGGATCTTAAATTTCAGAAAATCCAAAAGTGAGCATAAATTCTTGAAACTAAGCATGGTCACGTGATATGGCACAAATATTACCTCGTAAGTTTTTTCTTCAATTTGAGACAAGCTGCTTATGACAAGTTGCACAAATGAAGAGCCAAGGTATTTTGGAACAAAGACCTGTCACGTTAAGGCGAACGCTTTCACTATTCAAACCGTGGGCGTTTACGTGCCGCCACGAGTCCCCGCTTCTCATCGGCAGGTGCCGTCCGAGCAAGCGTGTGAGTCGACGGGAGGCGTGCGAGCAGACCGCTGGGCCGGCTATCAGGGAGGCGTGCAAGCAGACCGCTGTGCAGGCTCACCGCGAGGCGAGCCCTTTGACCAGGCTCCGCCGCCCACCGTCGTCCCAACTGCTCCCAATTTTAATGTCGCTGGCGCCGCAGTTTAAAATCAACCCCGCACTACCCGGTATCGCTACAATCCTCTCTCTTCCTCTCTGATTCTCCTGTCGTCTACCTCCAACTAGCCTGACCTAAACGTACGCCATGCCGCATCATGATGGTCTGCCCTTAGTGTTCCAGTTTCCTGAGGAAGACACCCAGCCGGAGTATCAAGAACATAAGGCGCTTTGGGACGGGCTTGAACTGGCCTTGCAGGAAGACGCCGCGCCTGTCCCCGCTCCCGTTCCGGCTCCCGTCGCCCCGACTGCGTCAATGCCCATCCCCGTGGCATTGATGGGCTGGGAGCCGCACATTGTCGCCGAGCTTGATCCCACGGGGGTTCCACGAGGTCCCCGCCGACTTTCACGCGCCCGTGCACCTGCCAGCGCATGCGCCTGCGTGTGCATTGACGCGCACGCCCGTGCCGGTGCCCGTGCACCTGCCAGCGCATGCGCCTGCGCGTGCACTGACGTGCGCGCCCGTGCCGGTGCCCATGCACACGAATGTCTCCGCCCCGCCGTTGATAGCGCCTGTCCTCGCGCGGGTGCCAGTGCCCCCCTCAGCGGCATGGATGGCCGCCGTCAACCGCTTCCTTGTACCAACGCCAGTCGCCTCCTCCCACCAGTTGACTCACTTCGAAGTCCAGAACATTTTGGCCTTCCTTGAAGCTAGGCCAACGTCCAGGAGTACGCCAACAACGGCGCAAGACGCCGCTGTCGCCGTCGGTCAGTGGCCCGATGACACACAGAGCACGGCAGAGGAGCCGCTTCCCACCGCGAGACGCCCCCGCCGCCGCCGCGTAATCTAAATTTGCCATGAAAAACGTTCAGATTGCCATGCTTAAAATCCGAACGTTTATCATTTCCGTTTATTTTATATCGATCGTCGTATAATTTAAAGTCAGAGTCAGACTGAACGAAATGTATGGTTTGATCGATTGAATGTTCTGCTAGAGCCGTATCAAATTAAATATAAAACGTCATCAAGCCACATGTATTCCTTGTCATCCAACGACCTAGACTGCTTCAATGTCGAGTGCTCAACACGTTTAGCGTGCAATTAATTTCATGCCAAAAATAGTGCTAATCACATGACAACACGCAAATAATATCCTAGTAGTTAATATCCGCATGCACTTAATATACTTCCAAATTAACGTGCATTGCACGTACACACTGACTAGTGCTGCTAGTACGTGAAACTGGTGCCGTGACTTGTGAACGCGTCCAGATATGGTCAACGGCAACATCGCCGGCGAGTTCTTCCTATTTGCCCGTGCGTCTAAACGCAGAAGGGGAGGAGAGAGAGCACACATGGAACCCACCAGTAAGTGAAGGCGAATAGTACTAAAAATAATATTACATGTTATCCATTAATTAGGCTGTGGTAATATAAAAACATTATGTGAACAAAGGGGGTACAACAAACATTGCTATTCTACGTATGTTGCCTATTGACGTGTGGCTTGAAGGCCCGGCCACATGTTCGATCCTCGTCCTTTATTTTTTAATTTGTATATGGGTCCAAATTTGTTTCATGACATGTGGGCCCCTCGGTGTGTAGTTTGTAGAACTTTAATTTGTGGGTCGAAATTTGTTCCATTCCAAGTGGACTATCGGTGTGTAGTTTTGTAGCTTATTTATAATAATTAAAGAGAACAACATAGTTTTTTCAATAATACCATGGTGCGACGTTGAAGGCGAGAAAGGACGTGCGAGAGAGCGATGACCGAGCCAGAGGGAAATCAACTAGGGGAGTTGCGTGGGTTGCAACGGTGTTTGGAGTAGTTGTGGGCCGAATGCTACGAAAATATAATCTAAACTGACCGGAATAAATGCCTACACAAATTAATCCAAGGTTGGAGTGCCCCTCGCAATGTAAATAGCTCCGGCTTTGCGAGGGATGGAGAGGTAGTAGCTTCAACGCGTGTAAGATACGGTGTGAGAAAGCGAGGTCAATCGAGAGACATATAGATAGAGAGACAAAGTGAGTGTGGTCCGACATTCATTGAACAAATATATATGCTCTGGAGAGATATTGTCCGGTTGAGCTTTTTGGCAAGGGTGAGGGTTGTAAGATAGAGCTTGAGAGATGATGCAGTCACAGACGTGTAGATATATTTTGTGCGTGGGAGGAAACAAGGTCAACCGATCACATAGGGTCGCCGTGTGATTGAAAGAGTGAGACGGGTTGGAGAGAGTGACCTAGATAGACGATGTGCGTGAGAGAGTATACAATGTCAATAGGTCGAATTGGGCTCAAACATGGTGATATATCGTTTTTGTCCGACAAAGAGCGAGGTCAATCGAGACATACAAAGAGAGAGAGAGAGATTGAGTGAGCGTGGCCCACCACGAGGTCGAAAGAGTGGCGGCGGCTTGGATGGACTGACCTAGATAGACAATCTGCGTGAGAGAGTATAGAGTGTGTCGATCGAGGCCCGAACAGGGAGATATATCATTTGTGTGTGAAAGAAAACAAGGTTAAACGAGACTCAGATAAAGAGAGCGAGATTGAGCGAGTGTGGCCCGCCGTGCGGAAGAAAGAGTGAGACAGTCTCGAGGGAGTGACCTAGATATACAACGTGCATGCGTGCGCACGAGAGGTTGGGGGGCTAGATAGGCAATGCATGTATTTAGCGCGAGAGGGTGAGAGGGAGAAGGGGGAGAGAGAGAGAGAGAGAGCTCGGCATGGGGTGCAATGGTGGGTGTGTGAGGTAAATACATTTGGTAACAGAGTGGAACAAGGGGTTGTGTAGTTGAGAGACTTAGAGATCGAAACATGGAGAGAAAGAATGAACATGTGTTGGAAACCGATACCTTCCTAAGGTGGTT
>NC_057805.1:207478204-207613711 GCF_018294505.1 Triticum aestivum
TGAATGTACATAGTATGAGACTTAATATCAATGTTTCAATTCGGTGTACATTGTAAGATTTGAACCGAGGACCAGGCATACGGGTAATTCTTTCGAATTCGGGCCATACTAAGTTTCGAAAAGTTGACATTGACTCAGTTTGTTGTGCTATTTTGTAGGTCATATGTTTGAATCCATCCAAAAGTTTTCCCACTACCATGGTGTTCATCATATATATATGAATTTGTATTAAAAAAGTAGCGTGGATACAGTGAAATGCGAAATCCACGTTAGAATTGGAGATCGCTACGTGACACACACTCTAATTCAAATAACTAACTACGTGACACACACTCTAATTCAAATAACTAATTATGTGACACACACTCTAATCCACGTTAGCGTGGGTACCGTTTCGATTTTTTTTCAAATAACTGCTCATTAATTAATTTATAGTACTCCCTCTGTTCACTTTTATAAGACCTTGAAGACATTTCAGACAATGTGCAAAACAGTTCATTTTAAGTTGTCTGAAACGACTTACAAAAGTGAACGGATGGAGTATCTCGTTTTGAATAACTAATTATTGCAAGGAAAACACGGGCATGGTAATACATACAGATTCGTTTGCAAATGAAAGAAGATTCGTTTGCATTCTCAAATGTAGGCGCACCACGCAGAACAGGGTCGTGTCGGGGTGGACGTTGCTTCGGTGCCTTAAACGCAACTGCCTTTGGGTCACTGACATGTGGGCCAGCCACCTGTTGGGCCCACATGTCATGGACACAAAGGCAGGTGCCTTAAGGCACCGAAGCATAGTCCTGTCGGGGTGGTCGCGTGTGTCGGACGGACACGTAGCACCCAGCCACCCACCCCCCTCCCCCCAAAAAAAGGACGACGACAATATAAGTTCGCGCTTCCACGTTTCGGATTGAAATATCTGGCGGCCCCAATTCCAGCCCTGCAAAATCTCTCTTCTCCACCATCCCCTTCCGCGCCCAGATTGCTCAAATCCCTAATTCGCCGCCAACCCTCGAATCGCCCCTCGTCTCGTCTCTTTCCCCACCGTTCTCCACCTCTGTGCCGGACGACGACGACGAAGACGACGGTCGCGCTTCACCACCGCACAGGAGCTACCTCATCTACGCCCTCGTCCACCGCACCGGGTGGTCCACTGACAACGTCGGCCGCCGCAACCGACGTGCCTCACAAACACCGAGTTCCACCGCATCAGGTGCGCTCACCGACGCCGTCTCCCAGCTCACCAGGGCTACTTCACCGAGCACATCGTCGCACCTCCACCCCCCGAGGCCGTTGGGGCTTCACCAACGGTCTCGTCCACCGCATCGTAGCGCTCCGCTGCCACTCAAGATCTGCATCCGTGCGCGGCCAGCCAACGCCAGCGCATCACCCTCAACGGCTCTGAAGTGACCCGCACTCTAGCTAGGCGCTCTTATTTCTTCTGGAGATATCATCTGAAACAAGCAAATCCATTTTTTAGCGAAGCATGATGGCGCTACGGGATCTGGTACACATCCTGCACACCCGTATAACCTTGTAAGTATCTGTCCTCCGGTACAACATCAAGGTCGATTCCTCTTATTTGATCAACCATTCGCCGTGTCAAAAATGCAGAGGGGGATGCAAGGAGCACAAGGCCTGCACATCCAAGCAAGTGGTAACATGGACTTGTACATGGAACATCCCAAGTGCAAGCAGAGCTGCAGTGAGCCTGTACAACGAGCTAGCGTAAGTCCCTGCATTTCATTTAATTCGTACTGGCATTCGTGTATGATTTGTGTGCAGTGGCTGATCCACGAATTCATGTTACCAGGGGCGAACATTTAACTTAAAAAATACGAAGGCACTTGCACTCCGGAAATCAACATAACTTGAGAAATGTGAAGCTACATGCACTTTGAAAACTAGCTAATGATCCAAAGTAGTTCAGATTATAAACACTAAATGATGCAAGCACCAAAAAACACAAAATGCAACATGGTGTACAAGGACTACAAACATGGTCTGTACCTACTTGAATTATTCGTTCTCTGGCTGAAAATATCGAAGTGTAATTGCACGTATAACCTGTGCGCAAACTGCATATCAATATATCTATCCTGCACAACTATGGCAATAGTTTCAAACAATAGATTAGAAAAGTGTTTATGCTATGTTGTCATGATACGGGGACTTTCTGGTAGATGGCCTCGACGTTTCCTCAAGCTATGAAAATGCACTATAATTTGCTTGTCATCAATGCCTGCAAATCTCTGTCTCTCTCAACATAGTAGATCATCATTAGACACTAAATCCTTCAATGAGCTTGCAAAATGCTTGCATTAGATCCCTCATTAGACACTATATGTTCATCACCAGGAGCATGTAAAATGTTTGCATCAAATCCTTCATTAGCAGTCTGTTCATTAGACACTTCAGGCTCAAGAACAACATGAGCTTGTATGTTTGCACCGGAAACTTGATTAGATACATCAGATTCAGTTAGTTCAGTATTGATTGGGGGAGTTATAAAATAAGTAAAAATTGATTTCATTTTCTCATAGATTCCCTACATACAAGCAGTTTTACAACACCGTCAGGTTTAACTATTGGCCAGAAATTGAAGAGTTGAATTAGATATAATCAGGGATGTGATGTACCTACTCGTTGCGCATGCTACTCTTGCAAGCTGCGACTGTCCGTTTGCGCAAGCTCGATGCCATGCCCGTGCTGCCGCCGCTGCCTCCCACGCAGGCTACACCCAGTGTTGGATCTTCATCTTCTTGTCCTTCCGTTCGCTTGAAGCCCGGCGACCGCCCTCCAACGAGGGCGCGAGGAAGTGCTGTGTCGGTCTGTCCAGCGGCGGCTAGGTTAGGAGTGAACCAGACTGGAGGCTGGAGCGAATGAATTGGGATTTTTCCTGCTGTCGGTCAATATGGGAGGCGCTCGTTTAGGCCGCGAGCCTGCTATAGGGCCTGCCTTGCACTTATGTTATTGGCCCATCCAAATTGAAACATTTTTCTTCATTTTTTACATTGCCTGCTCGTGCATTGGGACGAACGAAACTAGCGTGGGCCAACCTGGACGACTCAAACTAGGTGCACACTTTCCAGCCACCTGAGGCGGCCGCCCATACCAGCCCCTATGGTGGCGTCGCCCCTTTTTGCGTGTATGATTGGATAGTGAAAAATATTCCGGTGGCGCTTTTGATTTACCCACAAAATGGTTGAATTGCTTGTTTCTATGAACTGAGTTCACCAATAATGTGAAGGATGCCAGTCTTTTCATCCTATTGTAGATTGCTTATGATAGAGGCGAGGGTGTCCCGATCTTTCGATGAGATGATAACTATCGATTTGGTGGAGACGACTTTGACGATCCGACTACAAACGTGCACGACGTTGCGCCTTATCAATCGCTAAACCAATCTCCTGAGGTTACTGACGATGCCGGAAGCACGATCAGCCTGACCACGAAGGTCTATTCCTGCAAGCAATCGAAGAACGAGCAAGAATATGATAATGCAATCTGAATATTGCGAATATATATGAAGTATTGATAGTGGTGGGAATCCGTAAGCGGTCTTGGTCTGGTCGTTGGACACAAACGAAGTACACGAAGTTGCAATGGCTAACTTTTAACTAAACAAATTCCAAGGAAAAAGCTACTAGATGGATCTACTTATATAGGAACAAGGGGTGGCGGCCAAGGAGGTGGGAGGACGTCCCAAGGCAGCCTAAAACCAACCCTAGGTCGTACAAGGCACATGGGCCCAAGTGGAGGTGATGCAACACCTTTGGACTTGTAGTTTGACTCGGATTCTGGTGCAACGTCAGATTGTTTCGACCATAACTCAATGCTCCGGACGAATTTAAAGGTGAATCCAATTGTGTTGGAAAGATCACGAAATCTAGTTTCCAACAAAAAAAGAATCACCCAATTCGGAGTCCGTATGAAAAAGTTGTTGGCGTTTTGAGTCAGGTATGTCTGTGCAGTCCGAATCTGAATCCAGAACGTGAGAGACTTGGACTCTATCTTCTCTTGGCCCAAAAGTGACGTGAGAGGACTTTTTGAACAGAACCTGAACTTCTCCTTTTGCCTTATCTTCATATGTGGATTGTACAAATGTCCCATACACCTGCAATTAAACAAAACACAAAAGTGTGTGAAGTATTTTTGTTCTGGATAACATAAATAGATTATTGAATAGTTTGCACTAGAAATCACCTGACAAATATGCATGCATGCAATATTTTTGGTCGTATCCAAGGTAGTCATGTCCTCATCATCCTCCCCTTCTTGAAAACAAAGCCGTCCTCGGCGTTGCTTAATCTGAAATGTGGCTAACAAAAGAGACAAGGTGTACATGTTGTATATGTATATGTCATCCATTTTTACTTCCCGTGGATTTTGCACATATGACACATGTATACATGAGTAACTTTCATAGTTAATAAAATATAAAGCCAAAATATTATCACAAGAAGTAGAAGGCATGAAAGTATTGCAACTCAGTTTGCACATATAAGTGAAGCTCTTATTCATATGAAAAGATTGACAATATTCATCATTAAACCATCCCAACATTGATGAACCATCACCAAGATTAGAGGTCATATCAAAATGATTAAACATTGGCACAATTATTTTCAAACATATTTGATCCAAATCTGATTTATTCCCTGATTCACTTGATTCTTTTGCATCGATAGTTAATTCAATGGGCTCACTCAAAATTGTTTTATCACATGGCAAAGTCAAATCATCAACATAGTCCTCTAAGGTAGCTGGTGTGATCAAAGTAGTGGGTAGCTCACCGCATGGTGCACTTAAATTGACAAGACATTCATCATACTCATGTGGAAGTGGAAGATTAGTACCTTTGTCATTACCTCTTATGATCAACTCACATGAGGTAGGCACTCTCGGTGATGATGTGTCACATGGTGGAGGTGATGTAGTCCTCGCAACAACGGATGTGGTTGTCATAGTATGCTTAGTAGTTGAAGGGACAACCGTATCAACTCTTGGAATGTGCATCTCGCGCTTGTTCTCCTTGTGCGCAACACGTCGCTTTATTTCCTGTTCAGCTTTGCAAGCAAGATGAAACAAATGGTCCATAGGATAACACTCTTCATGTATTAGTATCTCCTGAATGTCATGATTTAATCCTCCCCAAAATCTATCCATAAAATCTTCTTCACTTTCTTCTAAAGAGGAATGCAGCAAGGTAGTTTGTAAAGTATCATAATATTTCGTTACGGTGTCACTACCTTGTTTTAAATGTTGCAACTTTGTAATCATGTCACGAGTATAATAAGCGGGAACGAATGTATGTCGCATGGCAAGTTTCAAATCATCCCAAGTAGTAGGTATATCATTAGGGTGTAACCGACAATATTCACTCCACCAAACTACAGCATAACCAGTGAAAGAACCAACCGCAACCTTAACTTTTTTACGTACATCAAAATTATTGGAAGCAAATATATTATTTAGGTCAAACTCCCATTCAATATATAAAGCAGGTCTAAAACGGCCATTAAATGGTGGTATAGAAACATTAACCTGATCATGTGCATTTGGATGTTTGTGCACCTCTCGTGACGGTTGTGGTATTTGCATAGGTGATGGCACATCTCCCACGATCGACAAACCCCATGAATTGACTCTAGATCCTGTCATGATTAGTAGAAACAAGAAACAAAATTCAAGAATAATGTTCCTATGAACTACTAGGATGTGGTGGTAAAGCGCTCACAGTAAAACAAATATCAATATCTTACAAGTTCTTACCAAGCAGCAGGTGCTGACAGGCAACCAGCGGTGTCAAATAACTCCAAAGATTGAGTAAAGCGATTGCCAGGGGAACGTACGTATACACGGTGTAGAAATATGTGGAGCTGGGTTGGCTATATATGGTAGCAAAATATTAGCAATAATCAATTCAGAGATGCAATGTTGAATAAACGCTCAACGACGGTACTGTGCTGGTCCTAGGCTAGACCGGACTAGAGACGCGAGCCTAGAACACTAATGAGGTCACGGCGTAGCACAACTAGCATCAATCAAGGATACTAAGTAGCTCTGGACAGCAAGATATAAGTGAAGATCACAACGGCAGTAAAGATAATGATGAAAAACAACTGCCAAGCAGGATATACAACAACTCTCTCCAACTTTCCTCTTGAAAAGTTTGTGCCAATTTTCTGATAATTTTTTTCAAAGAATGCTACTAACTCAAGCTTTCCAATGCAAAAAGAATCACTCAATTCCGAGTTGATATGAGGAGTCAAAGAATTCTGAAACTGGCTTGAAAAACTGGAATAAGCTGTGTCCGCGAACTTCGGACGGCAAAAAGACCTATTTAGAAGACGATTTTGAGGTGTCAAATAGTGAACTAGTCTCTGCAACTATTTAGATGCGGCTCGTCGCTAGCTTTCATTTGAGTACTCGTGGAGCCAAAACTGACTTCGTATGAGGAAGTTATGCCTGTTTTACTGAACAGTGCACAAAACAGATTCCAATCCGAATTCAACTACGAGATTGAGTCTAGATAGATCCGAATTTTTGTTTTTTTTTCTTCTTTTTTTTTTCTTTTTCTTTCTCTCTTTTTTTCTGAACTTTTTTTTCTCTCTTTTTTTTTCTTTTTTTTCTCTCCCTCTTTCCAAAACAAAATAGATAAGATGCAGATTGGATCAAGCGAAGATGTGAACAACCTCAACTATGATGAAGACAATGAACGGTGGGTAGCACGTGGTGGAAATGGATGAATGGGATGGTGGACAGCGGAAGGAATAATGATGCAGCGGCGGCGTGACTAATGTGAACAGAACTCGAAACTCTAAAGGAACTAGACACTAAGACCAGCAACTCGACACGACGATGCAACCGATAATTCAATAATGCAAACAATGAAAAGAAAACTGCAAAGGCTCAGACTGGCTTGGACAAAGGATGAATAGATCTAAATTTTTTGTGGCTTTTTCTTGGACAATAGGTAAGAAAATAAATCTAATCTAGGGGAAACTGGAAATTCTCACCGAGCAACCTGAAAACTGATACCACTTGATAGAGGCGAGGGTGTCCCGATCTTTCGATGAGATGATAACTATCGATTTGGTGGAGTCGACTTTGACGATCCGACTACAAACGTGCACGACGTTGCGCCTTAGCAATCGCTAAACCAATCTCCTGAGGTTACTGACGATGCCGGAAGCACGATCAGCCTGACCACGAAGGTCTATTCCTGCAAGCAATCGAAGAACGAGCAAGAATATGATAAAGCAATCTGAATATTGCGAATATATATGAAGTATTGATAATGGTGGGGATCCGTAAGCGGTCTTGGTCTGGTCGTTGGACACAAACGAAGTACACGAAGTTGCAATGGCTAACTTTTAACTAAACAAATCCCAAGGAAAAAGCTACTAGATGGATCTACTTATATAGGAGCAAGGAGTGGCGGCCAAGGAGGTGGGAGGACGTCCCAAGGCAGCCTAAAACAAACCCTAGGTCGTACAAGGCTCATGGGCCCAAGTGGAGGTGATGCAACACCTTTGGACTTGTAGTTTGACTCGGATTCTGGTGCAACGTCAGATTGTTTCGACCATAACTCAATGCTCCGGACGAATTTAAAGGTGAATCCAATTGTGTTGGAAAGAGCACGAAATCTAGTTTCCAACAAAAAAAGAATCACCCAATTCGGAGTTCGTATGAAAAAGTTGTTGGCGTTTTGAGTCAGGTATGTCTGTGCAGTCCGAATCTGAATCCAGAACGTGAGAGACTTGGACTCTATCTTCTCTTGGGCCAAAAGTGACGTGAGAGAACTTTTTGAACAGCAAGTAAACATCTCTTTCTCCCTTATCTTCATATGTGGATTGCACAAATGTCTCATACACCTGCAATTAGACAAAACACAAAAGTGTGTGAAGTATTTTTGTTCTGTATAACATAAATAGATTATTGAATAGTTTGCACTAGAAATCACCTGACAAATATGCATATATGCAATATTTTTGGTCGTATCAAAGGTAGTCATGTCCTCATCAGCTTAGATCTCGATATGCCAAAAGTAATCACATGAAATATACAGTAAAAGCCAGTGTGATGTGTTTGGCTACAACTAGTCTGACTACACGTCCTCATATAACATATCAAGGACGCACCATCTTACCAGATTAACCATTCGACTTACCCATGAAGTGTGGGAAGAAAGAAGTATTGGGACTGCGTATCCAAGCAATTGATGCCATGGACTCCTTCATACAACCTTGTCAGAGAAAAAGAAGTTGCAGTGTGCCTATACAGAGAACTAGCGTAAGTTCAGTTACCTGCTTCTCGGAATTTTAGTTAGCCACTTATTGCAAAATTGTTCAATTACGTTGCTTGGCTTAATTTAGTTTGCTACTGATTACATAATGGCACAGCCTGTTAATCATATTGTAGACTGCGCCTATCTATGTGTTTGATACTTACTGTTAAGAATTACCTGTTTGCCTTAACTTAAATATCTACTTGTTTGTTTAACTGCTTTGCTGCTGCAACAGCAGGTTACAATGATGTTAATAACTACTTTTCAGCATCCAATTGAAACTCTTTAATTCCTTGTTTGTTTAACTGGTTTGCTGTTATAACTCCCAGTTGAGATGTTTTGCTAACTTCAACTTTTCTGAATCCAATCAGAACTTTAATGGCAAAACAGGTTAGCCCAAGATCAAAGAGCGAGGTCCCCATGGACGTTGCATCATCCCACAGCAGTGGCACCGGCCCAATCGTGCATTATGAATTGCCAACTGCTGATGCTCTAGAGGCTAAACTAGTGGTAGAAAGAGATTCTGCTTCTGCACTTACAGATGAAGTTGGCATGTTGAGGAAGCAAACAACACAATCACAAGCAGTACTCAAGACAACCATTAAATATTTGGTGGATTTCAAAACGAAGCAAGCTGAGACTGACCAGATTGTTAAGGTCCTGAAGGAAAAAAGGAAATTAAATTCCTACTTGGTAAATCATAGGTGAAATGTTCTTTCCATAGTTGAATAACCTTTGTGTTGTCTGTTCATGTAATCAATCAAACCATTTGTTTTAGAGATCGTGTAATAATTGTTTTTTTTGTTTTTTGGTTTGTAATTTTATTTGAGCACAAGTCTGTATCAATTGATAAGACTCGGAGACATTTCATTTGGATTGTTGTGCCAGACCTACAAATATGCCAATCGGGCTGAATGTGCATTCAGCAATAGTAGTAGTATAGATGGACCATAAGTGGCACGCATTGGAAAGGGCCAAGATGCTGGCTAAAAAAAGGATGCTGTTGTAGCCAAAAAAAAGTACAGCGGCCTGGCTTATGTATGTTAGTTGATATTATTGATCCATATACTCTATAAGTGTTTATATGTCTGTTAGTTCTATACATTCTTGGTTGATTGACTCGGTATTTGAATCTTGATACATCGCTTGTGTACATATCTAAATGGGAGTACACATTATGCTGCGTGTGACATTTGAGTTGGACATGAAGTGTTCCAAATATTCGAATTCACCTTAAACTGGATTCTAGTTTCTGAATTTGAGTATCGGCATTTGTAAACCATATTCATATATGACAGTGGAATACTTCTTTGTCGTCCTTTTGAAGATATATAAAAACACATAGAATGATTTATAAAGATTCATATAGGAATACAAAATGGATTCGAATTTCGTTGTCAGGGTAAACGTGGATGCTTATTGTCCCAAAATTCGAAAGAAGCAGCAAAATGTCCACTCCCATGTCGGCTGCCTGAAGCCAAGTGTTTGGGAGATGGAAATTACTGTCTACCCATTAAACGGACAATCCATCGGCCTGATTTCCACTGCTCTAAATAGGGGTAGGTTAGTAACTTCAATTAGACGTGACACAACCGCCTCTGGGCCCATTCCGACACGGTGGGCGTCAAACATGGGCGGCAAAACTC
Organism: Triticum aestivum; assembly: GCF_018294505.1. Lineage (NCBI taxonomy): Eukaryota > Viridiplantae > Streptophyta > Magnoliopsida > Poales > Poaceae > Triticum > Triticum aestivum. The sequence goes on from NC_057805.1 coordinate 207,488,144, forward strand.
ATTTGATTCAAGCTCGTCCGAAAGACCTCTGTTTCTCCCTCCATTCCCCATTCATACATGGTGGGCGGCAAAACAAACTCGACTCGGCCGAAATCGATGTAGACAAATATTTTCAATAGGGGCAGGTTTGTAACTTCACTCAGACGTGACACAACCGCCCTACCTGTCAGCCCCGTTCATACACCGTGGGCGCCAACGATGGGCGCCAACCACCCTCTCCTCGCCCGAAATCGCTCTGGGCAAATATTGGCGAGATGCGAGATTACCGTCCTATCCCCAACCGACGAGACGTCCAAATTTTAAATGGGGGCTAAGTTCATAACTTTCCCATCTTTCAGACAGGCGCGTCCCAAAAACATGGTTCCCCGTACCTCTCCCTCCATTTTCCCATTCATACACCGTCCACGCTAGAACACCCCATCCCCACACCAGCCTCCGTCCGCCACCCCATCCATTGCCGCCGTCCTCCACCACATCCATCGCCACCGACCTCCACCATGTCGGAGCGCCTACCGAGACCGCGTCGTCCACTGCTAGAGATGGACGTTTCTCATCCACGGCAACGGACCATTAGCCTTGCATCGCGTCCTCTCGCTTCATCGGCGCCGTCGTCCTCTTTGCCGGGGCCGCTCACACGACCTTCTCTTCCACCGCAACGGGACTTATCCCCCGATGCACCCGTCTACCATCGCAGATCTGCTTCAACGGCACCGATAGCCATCGCACCCCCGATGCCTACACGGCGCTGCAAGAGAGGTGGTACTTCATATCTCCTCAACTTTTTGATCTCAACCAGAAAATAGATCTTAACTTGGTTACTCTACTTTCTTTTCAGCTCTTAGAATTTAGTTCTTAGTTCGAAGCAAACAATGGATGCTAAATACATTTCTCCGGTTTGCAGCTTCAAATCTGCCATGGCACAGCCATAATACGGTTTAATTGATCATGCTTAGGGTTTAATTGATCATGTTGGTTCCGTGGTGGTTTCTTTAATAGAAATCAGAGGGGAAACCCTCTTTTGCTAAAAAAATATGCTTAGAGTTTCCCCCTTTTATGATCACTATACGATCAGAATACGTGCTTCGTGTCATAATAACACTGCTCCACCTATCAAGCTAAACAAGCTTAGTTGTTCAAATATGAATCTGATATTATTAAAACAGAGTTGTTTAATTGGTCAGCTAAATGTTCCTAAATTAGTTTCGAAAATGCATGTTCGCCGCTCGGGTGTGTATCTCTACAGGGTGCCCACGGTGGGCCGGCCCACCCTGGGATTTTGGGTCGTCCCAGGCCCCGATTCCACTCTGTTCTGCTGCGCGCTTTCGAGCTCTACTCGCCCCCAGCCGCCTGCCTTGCCGGCGACTTGCCATCCCCGGACGGCATGACTCTAGGAGGAGACGTCGGACTAACAGGAGCCCAGGAGCCGCTCGCCCAACAGCGTCACCGCTGCCCGGGCGCGCCGCCGTGCCTACCTTCCCATTCCATTTAGGGCTCAGGCGTGCAGCACCCACCAAGCCAACCCGATTTATCCTGAGATACGTCCTCAACACTCAGCAGCCACTCCTCATCACCCATTTTCTAATTGATTCATTACCCATTAGGCAGGACTGTCATTAGGGTTTGTTGTGTGCCCAGTGCTACCTACACTTAATGGTTCAGATGTATTTCTGTAATCTTTAGTACCTCTAAAGTTCACAGGGTTTTCAAAATTCCGGCCCTCGGAACAGAAACTAGTCATTTTGGATTGTTAGTCGTAGTGACATTGACCCAGATTACTACTGCAAGCCAGGTTTGTTGACAATTTTACTTGTCTTTCTTACTCATTCGATATAATATCCAATTATTCACGTCGATTAGTTGCAAACAATAAGTGCTAGACAAACTTCTTCATTCAGATTTTGGACGGTCTCTTACTGCAGTTACAATCCTGCATACTTGTCCTAGTAAGCTCACAAGTAAATGATTGATTCACTACATCTATGCTTGCCTTGTCATATTTGTTGTCAATATTCTTTTAGGGTGGACCACCCTGTTTCTAAATATTGGAACCGTAGACATGAGTGAATAGTATTTCTCTATGTGATCTCTTCCATCATGTGTGGGTAACGAACACTGCATTGTATAGAAAGAAAGTGTCATTTCCAGCTTTTACATAGGTTTCGATCTTTTACATGGAATACAATCTGCCTACTTGGTTTGTGTCGCACTACCAACACTCCACCCTTGAAGCTAAACATTACGCCACTCATAATTGCTTAGTTTATTTGTTCAAATACGAATTTCATATGATTCTAATGTTCCTACTTCAGTTTTGAAATGTGTGCCTGCCTGTTATAGAGATATAAGGGGTTTGTATTTCTGTGTGTGGTCTGGTCAGCACGGTTGGGGAGGTGAACTTTGCATATGCAGGGGTTTATAGGGAGACACTCTCCGAGTTGAATCCGCAATGCATTCCATAGATAATCTGACTACTTTTTATGTTTTCATGAATCTCAGATTCTGAACATCATCATAATGATTATGAGCTTGCGCGCATGAAAAGAATAAAGCAGAACAATGCCATGGCTGTCAAACTTGGCATTAAGGGACTGAAATCAAGTCTGGATGCAATGCAATGCAAACGCTCTCCACCTACAGATTCATGCTCAGAATATGATCCTAACAGTGATTCTGAGCTAGAGGGAGACCTAAGTCAATGTAGCTCCCTAGTGGAGGAGTCAGAGGAAGATGCCCTATCTTATTCACCCATCAAGGAACTTGCTCTAACTTTCCAAGGTTACATTGCTCGCACATATCTTGCAACTGATGGTTTGCATTGCTTCTACTTTTTTGAACTGCCATTAGCTTAGTTTACACATCGTGATGAGGACATCAATACAATTATTACACCCACAGTCCCTGCTGCTATACATACTGGACCAATTACTAGAGCTCGCGCACGCCAATTAAATTACCAGGTACTTTCGTTTCTTGCTAATGATTCTAATGTTCATGAGAATATGATGCTGCCTAAATTGGATACATTTGTTTTGCTTACAAATGAAGGGCCTAGCTTTGAGAAGGATGAACATTGGAGCAAGAACAAGCATGGAGATGATGGCATGCGCATGGGGAACAAGAACGGAGTTACAAGTGATGATTTCAGGACGTTGAAGCCACCATAATGCGTGCATGAAGCCTTGGACGAAATATACAAGATGCTACTTCATAACTTTCGTCCAGAGGCTATTCTAGGTGCTGCGTCACCTTATTATTGGGCCAGGCCCATGTATTTTCGAAATACATAAGTATAGGCTGTTTTTAGAGTCCGTATGTGTGGGGAAACAAGAGATAGGGTTGGTTTCGGACCCCTTCCTCAAGGGCCACGAAGTTCCCCCCCCCTCTTCCTCCATATATACAGCCCTTAGGGCGTCGTTTAGACTTTGGGTTTTGTTTAGATTAAAAGTTCGCCATAGCTGCAACTTCGCGTACTTCGTTTGTGTTCAGCGACCAGACAAAGGCGTCACAGAACCCCACCTTGATCAATAAAGCTTTCATCTTATATTCGCAATATCCAGATTGCAATCTCAGTTTCTTGCCTGTTCTTCGTTTGCTCGCAGGAAACAGACCCTCGTGGTCAGGTTGATCGTGCTCCGGCGTGGTCGATAACCTCTCGGAGTTGGTTTAGCGATTGCTAAGGCGCGACGTCCTCACACGTTCGTAGTCGGATCGTCAAAGTCGACTTCCATCAAAGCGATATTCATCATCTCATCGAAAGACGGGACACCTTTGCCTCTATCAAGTGGTATCAGATTTCCAGGTTGCTCGGTGAGATTTTACAGTTTTTCGTAGTTTAGATCGAGTCTGTTCTTCATACCTACAGTCCACGAAAAAGCCACAAAAAAAAATTAGGGTTAGTTCCTCATATCCGAACCAATCTGAGCCTTTGCATAATCTTTTTAGGGTTTTTGCTTTGTTGAATTTGCGGTTGCATCGTCGTGTCAAGTTGCTGGTCTTAGAGTCTAGTCTTTTAGAGTTTCGAGTTCTGGTCATAAGTTGTCACGCCGCCGCCGCACCATCATCATCGCCTTGCCATCTACCACCATTGCTTATCCGCCACCGCTTTGAATCCGTATCCATATACCACCACCGCTGCCATATACTACCGCCATATATCCACCACCAATCTGATAGAGGCAAAGGTGTCCCGTCTTTCGATGAGATGATGAATATCGCTTTGATGGAAGTCGACTTTGACGATCCGACTACGAACGTGCGAGGACGTCGCGCCTTAGCAATCGCTAAACCAACTCCGAGAGGTTATCGACCACGCCGGAGCACGATCAACCTGACCACGAGGGTCTGTTTCCTGCGAGCAAACGAAGAACAGGCAAGAAACTGAGATTGCAATCTGGATATTGCGAATATAAGATGAAAGCTTTATTGATCAAGGTGGGGTTCTGTGACGCCTTTGTCTGGTCGCTGAACACAAACGAAGTACGCGAAGTTGCAGCTATGGCGAACTTTTAATCTAAACAAAACCCAAAGTCTAAACGACGCCCTAAGGGCTGTATATATGGAGGAAGAGGGGGGGGAACTTCGTGGCCCTTGAGGAAGGGGTCCGAAACCAACCCTATCTCTTGTTTTCCCACACATACGGACTCTAAAAACAGCCTATACTTATGTATTTCGAAATTACATGGGCCTGGCCCAATAATAAGGTGACGCAGCACCTAGAATAGCCTCTGGACGAAAGTTATGAAGTAGCATCTTGTATATTTCGTCCAAGGCTTCATGCACGCATTATGGTGGCTTCAACGTCCTGAAATCATCACTTGTAACTCCGTTCTTGTTCCCCATGCGCATGCCATCATCTCCATGCTTGTTCTTGCTCCAATGTTCATCCTTCTCAAAGCTAGGCCCTTCATTTGTAAGCAAAACAAATGTATCCAATTTAGGCAGCATCATATTCTCATGAACATTAGAATCATTAGCAAGAAACGAAAGTACCTGGTAATTTAATTGGCGTGCGCGAGCTCTAGTAATTGGTCCAGTATGTATAGCAGCAGGGACTGTGGGTGTAATAATTGTATTGATGTCCTCATCACGGTGCATCGCTACCCAACCGTGCACCATACCGTACCAATCCAGAGGAGACGAAGGAGATTATGCGTCAAGTACAGGAGCTGCTCGACAAAGGTTATATACGCGAATCTCTTAGTCCTTGTGCTGTTCCTATTATACTCGTGCCTAAAAAGGATGGTACGTCGCGTATGTGTGTTGATTGTAGAGGCATTAATAATATTACTATTCGTTATCGTCATCCTATTCCTAGGCTCGATGATATGCTTGATGAATTGAGTGGCTCTACAATATTCTCCAAAGTTGATTTGCGTAGTGGATACCATCAAATTCGTATGAAATTGGGAGATGAATGGAAAACTGCATTTAAAACTAAGTTTGGTTTATATGAGTGGTTAGTCATGCCTTTTGGGTTAACTAATGCACCTAGTACTTTCATGAGACTAATGAACGAAGTTTTACGTGCTTTCATTGGACGATTTGTGGTGGTCTATTTTGATGATATACTGATTTATAGCAAATCTTTGGAAGAACATTTGGAACATTTACGTGCTGTTTTTATTGCTCTACGTGATGCACGTTTGTTTGGTAACCTTGGGAAGTGCACCTTTTGCACCGACCGTGATGAGGACATCAATACAATTATTACACCCACAGTCCCTGCTGCTATACATACTGGACCAATTACTAGAGCTCGCGCACGCCAATTAAATTACCAGGTACTTTCGTTTCTTGCTAATGATTCTAATGTTCATGAGAATATGATGCTGCCTAAATTGGATACATTTGTTTTGCTTACAAATGAAGGGCCTAGCTTTGAGAAGGATGAACATTGGAGCAAGAACAAGCATGGAGATGATGGCATGCGCATGGGGAACAAGAACGGAGTTACAAGTGATGATTTCAGGACGTTGAAGCCACCATAATGCGTGCATGAAGCCTTGGACGAAATATACAAGATGCTACTTCATAACTTTCGTCCAGAGGCTATTCTAGGTGCTGCGTCACCTTATTATTGGGCCAGGCCCATGTAATTTCGAAATACATAAGTATAGGCTGTTTTTAGAGTCCGTATGTGTGGGAAAACAAGAGATAGGGTTGGTTTCGGACCCCTTCCTCAAGGGCCACGAAGTTCCCCCCCCTCTTCCTCCATATATACAGCCCTTAGGGCGTCGTTTAGACTTTGGGTTTTGTTTAGATTAAAAGTTCGCCATAGCTGCAACTTCGCGTACTTCGTTTGTGTTCAGCGACCAGACAAAGGCGTCACAGAACCCCACCTTGATCAATAAAGCTTTCATCTTATATTCGCAATATCCAGATTGCAATCTCAGTTTCTTGCCTGTTCTTCGTTTGCTCGCAGGAAACAGACCCTCGTGGTCAGGTTGATCGTGCTCCGGCGTGGTCGATAACCTCTCGGAGTTGGTTTAGCGATTGCTAAGGCGCGACGTCCTCGCACGTTCGTAGTCGGATCGTCAAAGTCGACTTCCATCAAAGCGATATTCATCATCTCATCGAAAGACGGGACACCTTTGCCTCTATCACATCGTGTATGTGAATACGCCCTGCCTATCCATTTTCAGTACATATTCCATCTGTCATCATACCATATTTATCCATTCAAATGTTGTTCTTGTGTATCAGACGTTCAAAAGGAAGAGGGCGATTGCTGATCGTGGAGGAGCACAAGCAAAGTATTTGGAAAAGGTAGTGGCACCTGATAAATCAAATAGCCCATTAGGTGTAGTTGCAATATCACCTGACCCACAAAATACCCCAACTCTAGTAGACTCTAGCCCTACTACACTTGTCATTTCTGATGCCCCAACTCAGTAGACCCCAACTGCAGCAAATAGTATGATTATGCCAGTTGACATAGCACCAGCTGTACGACACAAAACCCCCATTCCAGCAAAGAGTACACCAAATCCAGTTGCCAAATCCCTTTTCGAATCAGAGAGAGCCCCAATTGCAGCAAATAGGACCCATGTTCCATTTCTTCCCAGTTTAGAAGACGAAGCTTATGTTGTTGTCAGGAACTTTGTGCGCATCTTTCCTTCATGGAAAGATTATACCGCAGACACAGAACAATTTCCAGTCTTCCTCCGCAACTTACGCGTAAGTAATGTACTAATGTTATTCATGGTCATTACTGCATATGTTTCTGCTGACAGAAGACACAAGATTTCATTCTTTTAAATAGGCGAGGAGCAAACTGGATTGTGATGACGAGCAAGGGTTGGTTGCACTTTTCAAGCACTCGTTGATGAAGTATTGTTCCTACCTGAGGCAAGCGCACTTCGATGGCAAGCCTCTGAACGAAATTTCTGTAAAGTCTCCGGTGCTACATTTATCCGACGGTGACTGGAATATTCTTGTTACACATTGGTCTCGGCTACAGCGTAAGGTACTGTCTATGATATCACATCACAATTTGAACTACATTTCTGCATTTGCCTTAATGTCTCACTTGTACGAAAACTGTTAGCAGAAGAACATTCGTTCTCAAGGGACCACAGAATCTCGCAACTATGCTGCACATTGCTTTGCTCTTGTGAGTACCTCTTGCCCTGTATGACCATACTTACTTTCATAGCTATTTGATTATGTAGCATCACTGATAGAGGCAAAGGTGTCCCGTCTTTCGATGAGATGATGAATATCGCTTTGATGGAAGTCGACTTTGACGATCCGACTACGAACGTGCGAGGACGTCGCGCCTTAGCAATCGCTAAACCAACTCCGAGAGGTTATCGACCACGCCGGAGCACGATCAACCTGACCACGAGGGTCTGTTTCCTGCGAGCAAACGAAGAACAGGCAAGAAACTGAGATTGCAATCTGGATATTGCGAATATAAGATGAAAGCTTTATTGATCAAGGTGGGGTTCTGTGACGCCTTTGTCTGGTCGCTGAACACAAACGAGGTACGCGAAGTTGCAGCTATGGCGAACTTTTAATCTAAACAAAACCCAAAGTCTAAACGACGCCCTAAGGGCTGTATATATGGAGGAAGAGGGGGGAATTTCGTGGCCCTTGAGGAAGGGGTCCGAAACCAACCCTATCTCTTGTTTCCCCACACATACGGACTCTAAAAACAGCCTATACTTATGTATTTCGAAATTACATGGGCCTGGCCCAATAATAAGGTGACGCAGCACCTAGAATAGCCTCTGGACGAAAGTTATGAAGTAGCATCTTGTATATTTCGTCCAAGGCTTCATGCACGCATTATGGTGGCTTCAACGTCCTGAAATCATCACTTGTAACTCCGTTCTTGTTCCCCATGCGCATGCCATCATCTCCATGCTTGTTCTTGCTCCAATGTTCATCCTTCTCAAAGCTAGGCCCTTCATTTGTAAGCAAAACAAATGTATCCAATTTAGGCAGCATCATATTCTCATGAACATTAGAATCATTAGCAAGAAACGAAAGTACCTGGTAATTTAATTGGCGTGCGCGAGCTCTAGTAATTGGTCCAGTATGTATAGCAGCAGGGCCTGTGGGTGTAATAATTGTATTGATGTCCTCATCATCCTCCCCTTCTTGAAATGAAGTCGTCCTCGGCGGAAGCTCATCTTCCTCACCCAAATAAGGCTTCAAATCTGCAATATTAAAAGTGGGACTAACCCCAAAATCTGCAGGCAGCTCAAGTTTATATGCATTATCATTTATTTTCTCTAACACCTTAAAAGGACCATCAGCACGTGGCATTAGCTTTGATTTGCGCAAATCAGGAAATCTATCCTTACGCAAATGTAACCAAACAAGATCTCCAGGTGCAAACACAACATGTTTTCTACCCTTATCTCCAGCAAGTTTATATTTAGCATTCATACGCTCAATGTTTTCCTTAGTTAACTCATGCATTTTTAAGATCAATTCAGCACGTTGTTTAGCATCAAAATTAACCTTCTCCGAAGATGGAAGAGGCAACAAATCAATAGGTGCACGAGGTAGGAAACCATACACAATTTCAAAAGGGCACATCTTAGTAGTAGAATGCAATGAACGATTATTACCCTTCTTGTGTTTAATGACATAAGGGAAAGTTTCAATGAATTCAACCCATTTAGCATGTCTACGATTCAGTTTAGCTTGACTTTTAATATGTTTCAAAGATTCATGATCAGAATGTATAACAAATTCTTTGGGCCATAAATAATGTTGCCATGTTTCTAAAGTCCGAACAAGAGCATATAGTTCTTTATCATAAGTAGAATAATTCAGACTAGGCCCACTCAATTTTTCAGAAAAGTATGCAACAGGTTTGCCATCTTGTAATAACACACCTCCTAATCCAATACCACTAGCATCACATTCAAGCTCAAAAGTCTTATTAAAATCAGGAAGTTGGAGTAAAGGAGCATGTGTCAACTTATCTTTCAATACCGTGAAGGCTTCTTCCTGTGCGGTACCCCAAACAAAAGGCACATCCTTCTTTGTAAGCTCGTTGAGAGGTGCAGCAATGGTGCTAAAATCTCTCACAAAACGCCTATAGAAACCAGCGAGTCCAAGAAAACTCCGCACTTGTGTGACCGTTTTGGGCTGCGGCCAACTCTCAATAGCTTCAATCTTGGCTTTATCAACTTCAATTCCCTGTGGAGTAACAACATAGCCAAGAAAAGATACTCGGTCGGTGCAAAGGTGCACTTCCCAAGGTTACCAAACAAACGTGCATCACGTAGAGCAATAAAAACAGCACGTAAATGTTCCAAATGTTCTTCCAAAGATTTGCTATAAATCAGTATATCATCAAAATAGACTACCACAAATCGTCCAATGAAAGCACGTAAAACTTCGTTCATTAGTCTCATGAAAGTACTAGGTGCATTAGTTAACCCAAAAGGCATGACTAACCACTCATATAAACCAAACTTAGTTTTAAATGCAGTTTTCCATTCATCTCCCAATTTCATACGAATTTGATGGTATCCACTACGCAAATCAACTTTGGAGAATATTGTAGAGCCACTCAATTCATCAAGCATATCATCGAGCCTAGGAATAGGATGACGATAACGAATAGTAATATTATTAATGCCTCGACAATCAACACACATATGCGACGTACCATCCTTTTTAGGCACGAGTATAATAGGAACAGCACAAGGACTAAGAGATTCGCGTATATAACCTTTGTCGAGCAGCTCCTGTACTTGACGCATAATCTCCTTCGTCTCCTCTGGATTGGTACGGTATGGTGCACGGTTGGGTAGCGATGCACCGGGAATTAAGTCAATTTGATGCTCAATCCCTCGAATAGGTGGTAATCCCGGTGGCACGTCTTGTGGGAAGACGTCAGCGAACTCCTGCAAAATGTTAGTGACAGCAGGGGGCAAAGAGGAAGGCACGTCCTCGAATGAAAATAATGCCTCTTTGCACACAAAAGCATAGCAAACAGATTTGCTGAAATCTAGTTCATCAATATCAGATTTTGTGGCAAGTAAACATGCACTTTTCAATTTAATTTCAGAAACAACACTAGATGGTTTATTATTAGGTTTCATTTGTTGCTCAAATTCCTTTGCCACAATCTGATTTTCACTCTTATTTTTCTCCTGTTTTGCTTTATTAGCTCTATTTATGTCATCTTTCAAAATGGAATCAGGAGTCATAGGAAGCAAAGTAATATTTTTATCCTTATGAACAAGAGTATACTGATTGTTTCTACCATGGTGTACAGAATTTTTATCAAATTGCCATGGTCTACCTAGTAATAAGGAACATGCTTGCATGGGTACCACATCACAATCAACATAATCAGCATATGTAGAGATACTAAAATGCACACGAACAGTACGTGTTACCTTAACCTTGCCGCTGTTGTTGAACCATTGGATGTAGTAAGGATGTGGATGTGGTCTTGTGGTGAGAGATAGCTTCTCCACCATCTCCATGCTAGCCAAGTTGTTACAGCTCCCTCCATCTATGATGACGCGAACAGAACGTTCCTTCACAACTCCCTTTGTATGGAACAAATTATGCCTCTGATTTTGCTCTGCTTGTGTGACCTGCACACTCAAAATACGTTGAGCAACTAAACATTCATACCTGTCAGCGTCTTCAGGAGCCATGTATTGCGTCTCATTTTCAGAATCATCTCCACCATGTTCTTCACGTGTAATAAGAGCCAAAGTCTCCTCATCATAGTCACTAGCGGACTCATACCCACCATCCTCAGTAGCAATCATGACACGCTGAGATTTGCATTCTCTCGCAAAATGTCCTCTTCCCTTACAACGACGACAAATAATATCACTGGTGTGCCCTGTCGATGCCATGGAAGAAGAAGAGCTCTGCACAGGCCCGGCAGGTGTGCTCTTGGCAGAGAGTGGTGGTTGTGCCTGCTTTCTTGTATCACGGCTGGAGGTGGCACCTGATGGAGGTGATGGTGAAGTGGAAGTAGAAGATGCACGCGGTGTCCATGATGAAGGTCGACCTGCAGAAAAGTTAGTTCGCGCCAATGGCTGTCGATCCTGCACTTCACGTTCAGCTTTACAAGCAAGATGGAATAAACGAGTGATATTATTATAATCCTTATACTCTAGAATGGTCTGAATCTCTTTATTTAATCCACCCATAAAACGTGCAAGCATAGCTTCATTCTCCTCAACAATACCACATCTAATCATGCCAGTTTGTAATTCCTGATAATATTCTTCTACAGAATTTTTTCCTTGTCTTAAACGCTGCAATTTTTGAAGTAATTCAATTTGAGAAAAATAAGAGTGAAAATCAGATTGTGGCAAAGGAATTTGAGCAACAAATGAAACCTAATAATAAACCATCTAGTGTTGTTTCTGAAATTAAATTGAAAAGTGCATGTTTACTTGCCACAAAATCTGATATTGATGAACTAGATTTCAGCAAATCTGTTTGCTATGCTTTTATGTGCAAAGAGGCATTATTTTCATTCGAGGACGTGCCTTCCTCTTTGCCCCCTGCTGTCACTCACATTTTGCAGGAGTTCGCTGACGTCTTCCCACAAGACGTGCCACCGGGATTACCACCTATTCGAGGGATTGAGCATCAAATTGACTTAATTCCCGGTGCATCGCTACCCAACCGTGCACCATACCGTACCAATCAAGAGGAGACGAAGGAGATTATGCGTCAAGTACAGGAGCTGCTCGACAAAGGTTATATACGCGAATCTCTTAGTCCTTGTGCTGTTCCTATTATACTCGTGCCTAAAAAGGATGGTACGTCGCGTATGTGTGTTGATTGTAGAGGCATTAATAATATTACTATTCGTTATCGTCATCCTATTCCTAGGCTCGATGATATGCTTGATGAATTGAGTGGCTCTACAATATTCTCCAAAGTTGATTTGCGTAGTGGATACCATCAAATTCGTATGAAATTGGGAGATGAATGGAAAACTGCATTTAAAACTAAGTTTGGTTTATATGAGTGGTTAGTCATGCCTTTTGGGTTAACTAATGCACCTAGTACTTTCATGAGACTAATGAACGAAGTTTTACGTGCTTTCATTGGACGATTTGTGGTGGTCTATTTTGATGATATACTGATTTATAGCAAATCTTTGGAAGAACATTTGGAACATTTACGTGCTGTTTTTATTGCTCTACGTGCTGCACGTTTGTTTGGTAACCTTGGGAAGTGCACCTTTTGCACCGACCGAGTATCTTTTCTTGGCTATGTTGTTACTCCACAGGGAATTGAAGTTGATAAAGCCAAGATTGAAGCTATTGAGAGTTGGCCGCAGCCCAAAACGGTCACACAAGTGCGGAGTTTTCTTGGACTCGCTGGTTTCTATAGGCGTTTTGTGAGAGATTTTAGCACCATTGCTGCACCTCTCAACGAGCTTACAAAGAAGGATGTGCCTTTTGTTTGGGGTACCGCACAGGAAGAAGCCTTCACGGTATTGAAAGATAAGTTGACACATGCTCCTTTACTCCAACTTCCTGATTTTAATAAGACTTTTGAGCTTGAATGTGATGCTAGTGGCATTGGATTAGGAGGTGTGTTATTACAAGATGGCAAACCTGTTGCATACTTTTCTGAAAAATTGAGTGGGCCTAGTCTGAATTATTCTACTTATGATAAAGAACTATATGCTCTTGTTCGGACTTTAGAAACATGGCAACATTATTTATGGCCCAAAGAATTTGTTATACATTCTGATCATGAATCTTTGAAACATATTAAAAGTCAAGCTAAACTGAATCGTAGACGTGCTAAATGGGTTGAATTCATTGAAACTTTCCCTTATGTCATTAAACACAAGAAGGGTAAAGAAAATGTTATTGCTGATGCATTGTCTCGTCGCTATACTATGCTTTCACAACTTGACTTCAAAATATTTGGTTTGGAGACCATCAAAGATCAATATGTGCATGATGCTGATTTTAAAGATGTATTGCAGAATTGTAAAGAAGGAAGAACCTGGAACAAGTTTGTCGTTAATGATGGATTTGTGTTCCGTGCTAACAAGCTATGCATTCCAGCTAGCTCTCTTCGTCTTTTGTTGTTGCAGGAGGCGCATGGAGGAGGATTAATGGGACACTTTGGCGTGAAGAAGACGGAGGACGTACTTGCTACACATTTCTTTTGGCCAAAGATGAGACGGGATGTTGAGCGTGTTGTTGCTCGCTGCACTACATGTCAAAAAGCTAAGTCACGACTCAATCCTCATGGTTTATATATGCCTTTGCCTGTACCTAGTGTTCCTTGGGAGGATATATCTATGGACTTTGTTTTAGGTTTACCTCGAACAAAGAAGGGGAGGGATAGCATATTTGTTGTCGTGGATAGATTCTCGAAAATGGCGCACTTTATACCATGTCATAAAAGCGATGATGCTGTTAATGTTGCTGATTTGTTCTTTCGTGAAATTATTCGCTTGCATGGTGTGCCAAATACTATTGTTTCAGATCGTGATACTAAATTTCTTAGCCACTTTTGGAGATGTTTATGGGCTAAGTTGGGGACCAAACTGCTTTTTAGTACTACTTGTCACCCCCAAACTGATGGACAAACTGAAGTAGTCAATAGAACATTGTCTACTATGCTTAGGGCTGTTTTGAAGAAGAATAAGAAAATGTGGGAAGAATGCTTGCCTCATATTGAGTTTGCTTATAATCGTTCATTGCATTCTACTACTAAGATGTGCCCTTTTGAAATTGTGTATGGTTTCCTACCTCGTGCACCTATTGATTTGTTGCCTCTTCCATCTTCGGAGAAGGTTAATTTTGATGCTAAACAACGTGCTGAATTGATCTTAAAAATGCATGAGTTAACTAAGGAAAACATTGAGCGTATGAATGCTAAATATAAACTTGCTGGAGATAAGGGTAGAAAACATGTTGTGTTTGCACCTGGAGATCTTGTTTGGTTACATTTGCGTAAGGATAGATTTCCTGATTTGCGCAAATCAAAGCTAATGCCACGTGCTGATGGTCCTTTTAAGGTGTTAGAGAAAATAAATGATAATGCATATAAACTTGAGCTGCCTGCAGATTTTGGGGTTAGTCCCACTTTTAATATTGCAGATTTGAAGCCTTATTTGGGTGAGGAAGATGAGCTTCCGCCGAGGACGACTTCATTTCAAGAAGGGGAGGATGATGAGGACATCAATACAATTATTACACCCACAGGCCCTGCTGCTATACATACTGGACCAATTACTAGAGCTCGCGCACGCCAATTAAATTACCAGGTACTTTCGTTTCTTGCTAATGATTCTAATGTTCATGAGAATATGATGCTGCCTAAATTGGATACATTTGTTTTGCTTACAAATGAAGGGCCTAGCTTTGAGAAGGATGAACATTGGAGCAAGAACAAGCATGGAGATGATGGCATGCGCATGGGGAACAAGAACGGAGTTACAAGTGATGATTTCAGGACGTTGAAGCCACCATAATGCGTGCATGAAGCCTTGGACGAAATATACAAGATGCTACTTCATAACTTTCGTCCAGAGGCTATTCTAGGTGCTGCGTCACCTTATTATTGGGCCAGGCCCATGTAATTTCGAAATACATAAGTATAGGCTGTTTTTAGAGTCCGTATGTGTGGGGAAACAAGAGATAGGGTTGGTTTCGGACCCCTTCCTTAAGGGCCACGAAATTCCCCCCCCCCTCTTCCTCCATATATACAGCCCTTAGGGCATCGTTTAGACTTTGGGTTTTGTTTAGATTAAAAGTTCGCCATAGCTGCAACTTCGCGTACTTCGTTTGTGTTCAGCGACCAGACAAAGGCGTCACAGAACCCCACCTTGATCAATAAAGCTTTCATCTAATATTCGCAATATCCAGATTGCAATCTCAGTTTCTTGCCTGTTCTTCGTTTGCTCGCAGGAAACAGACCCTCGTGGTCAGGTTGATCGTGCTCCGGCGTGGTCGATAACCTCTCGGAGTTGGTTTAGCGATTGCTAAGGCGCGACGTCCTCGCACGTTCGTAGTCGGATCGTCAAAGTCGACTTCCATCAAAGCGATATTCATCATCTCATCGAAAGACGGGACACCTTTGCCTCTATCAAGTGGTATCAGATTTCCAGGTTGCTCGGTGAGATTTTACAGTTTTTCGTAGTTTAGATCGAGTCTGTTCTTCATACCTACAGTCCACGAAAAAGCCACAAAAAAAAATTAGGGTTAGTTCATCATATCCGAACCAATCTGAGCCTTTGCATAATCTTTTTAGGGTTTTTGCTTTGTTGAATTTGCGGTTGCATCGTCGTGTCAAGTTGCTGGTCTTAGAGTCTAGTCTTTTAGAGTTTCGAGTTCTGGTCATAAGTTGTCACGCCGCCGCCGCACCATCTTCATCGCCTTGCCATCTACCACCATTGCTTATCCGCCACCGCTTTGAATCCGTATCCATATACCACCACCGCTGCCATATACTACCGCCATATATCCACCACCAATCCGAGTTCTTTTCATAGTCGGTTTGTTTTAGAGATCCATATATTTTCCGTTTCGTGTTTCCTTGCCTGAGTAGGTCTCGGATGCCCTAAGGGCTGTATATATGGAGGAAGAGGGGGGGGAATTTCGTGGCCCTTAAGGAAGGGGTCCGAAACCAACCCTATCTCTTGTTTCCCCACACATACGGACTCTAAAAACAGCCTATACTTATGTATTTCGAAATTACATGGGCCTGGCCCAATAATAAGGTGACGCAGCACCTAGAATAGCCTCTGGACGAAAGTTATGAAGTAGCATCTTGTATATTTCGTCCAAGGCTTCATGCACGCATTATGGTGGCTTCAACGTCCTGAAATCATCACTTGTAACTCCGTTCTTGTTCCCCATGCGCATGCCATCATCTCCATGCTTGTTCTTGCTCCAATGTTCATCCTTCTCAAAGCTAGGCCCTTCATTTGTAAGCAAAACAAATGTATCCAATTTAGGCAGCATCATATTCTCATGAACATTAGAATCATTAGCAAGAAACGAAAGTACCTGGTAATTTAATTGGCGTGCGCGAGCTCTAGTAATTGGTCCAGTATGTATAGCAGCAGGGCCTGTGGGTGTAATAATTGTATTGATGTCCTCATCAATCACTGCACATGTTAGCCTCGTAATCGTCCATTTGGTGGACATTATAAGATCCGTATGGACTCTTACATAAATTTAGAATCAACCCAATGCTTTTGAAGAGGTTTAGCTCTGCAGTCCTCTTGTAAGGACTGGACGTGGTCTATCACTGTACTTACATTAACAGCTACTCCCTCCATCCCATAATATAAGAACGTTTTGTACAGTACACCAGTGTTCAAAACACTCTCGTATTATGGGAAGAGGGATTGGTTCATTTTGTAGCATTCTGCATCTTATCTCCCTCGCCCACCATTTACTAAAGAAGATCATATCTATATTTAATCTTACCAACAAGTAGAATACACACACAATGCCAGTGCAGAAGTGTAGCCCGTTGCTCTTGGCAGTACATTTTGTCCTGTAACGCTTGTACTTCCAGGGATTGGTAGTTGATTATGTAGCATCAATCTGCATCTTATCTTCATTATCCTCTATCCCTTCCAGTATTATCATATCTATAATTAATCTCTACAAAATGTAGAGTACAGGCAATGCTTATGAAGAAGATTCTGTGCTGAAATTCTTGAGTTATCCTTCCCTTGACACGGAGAAGGGCATTATAAAGCCGGTGTTAACTGTTAATGTAAGTCAGTCCTTCTAAAGCCTTTATCCTCAACTGTTGTTTAATTTGCTCATACTCCTTATCATTTACTGCTGTTTAGTTTGCTGTTTCTACCAAAATGCATGTTCGTAAGAACCGTAAGTTCTAAGTTTTACTTGTAAAACCAAATTCCTTATTCATACCATGCACATTACTTAATACTCCCTATATGTATGCTTGTTTTTGTGGATCTATAATCCAGTGTGTGGTGAAGCAGCCCACGTTTGCACCTTGTCATCTCCTGTTTTATCTTACTGATGTGGCTGATGATATGAACAACATGCCATGCACATTATCCAAAATAGATACAATGATTTTCTTTGCCCTTCATCTATGCTTGTTATGTTGACATGGTAATCCAGTAGTGTGGTGAAGCTCCCCGCATTATGAACAATGCCAAGTTATGCTATTGATATTTTGAACTTACTCTTTATTTTCTAATTTGAAATTGGATAGAATTGACAGAACAGTTATCATCTTTGTTTATACACGTGCAAAACCTGTCATCTCTCTGCTTTGTTTCAGGGTGATATGCCTGATGGCATGCACAAGTCTGCTGAAGGCTGTGAGACAAACCCAACATATATTGCAGCAAAGAAGGCAAAACATCTTGAAGATAGCGAGACAGCCCCAAAGTCTTGTCTTGATGCAGTGTTCAAGTTACTTGAGACTAACAGTCAGACAAGCTCATAGAATTCGTTGTCTGAATCAGTTCGACTTCTTCAGTCCCAAGTTCTAGCAGAAAGGCGTTCTGCAACTCAACTTCGACTTGAAGTCCTATCTCTAAGAAAGATTGCGGAGAACACCAATGAGAACCTCATCGCTAAACAGCTACACTTGGAAGCTATGACCGACATGCTAGGCCGGTCTCACAGCCTTGCTCAGCAGCTTGCGCAGCAGTTCCCCCGCAAGGCTAACCTTTCTTGAACTGTCTTGGCAGTGGTCTCGGTTCAGTATTATTTTGTTACGCTGCAATGGTGCCCAGTTTTTGTAATCTGCTTCTTCATTGCGCTTTATGATCACTGGTGGCGAACTTTGATGCCCAGTGGATGTAATATGTGTAATAGCCGTGATAGCCTAGCATAAGTTGCTTGCTTATTTATTTCCTTGTTGTCTTGTTTATTTGTTTGCTTGTAGTCAGTGCAGTTCTTTTTCCGCGGTTTGCTAGTGGCTGCAATAACCTATTTTTTAAAACTAGGCCACAATAACCATGGGCTAATATTTACTGTAGTGACACTGGGCCTCCTACGGGTCGTAGAAACAGTGGGCCTTCTACGGGCCATAGAAACAGTAGGCCTTCTACGGGCCGTAGAAACAATGGGCCTTCTACGGGCCGTATCATCAATGGGCCTTATATGGGCCGTATGATCGATTGGCCAAACATGGGCCAATAATAGGCCGCATTATGGCCGTAAACGGGCTAGAGTTGGAATCATCCGTTCATGGGCCGACCATAACGGGCCATCGTTAATAGGCCGTATTTGATGACGCTATGAAAACGGCCCAACGTATTAACGGACCACAAACGGGCCGAGTGTAACCACGGGCTGAATTTGGCCCACAAGAAAAAAATGACAGTAACGGGCCGTAAGTAAACGAATGCTGGAAATGAGCCCAAGAATAAATGGGCTCTAAGAAGGCCGAAAGATAACATGGGCTGGAAACGGCCCAACGGAATAATGGGCCGTTAATGGGTATAAAGTGATACACTGTTCATTACGGGCCAGTTTCACCACGGGCCGTTAATGGGTGTAAAGTGATACACTGTTCATTACGGGCCAGTTTCACCACGGGCCGTTAATAGGCCAAGAGTTACATAGGGCCTCATATGGGCCGAAAGACGTCATGGGCCATACATGGGCCAGAAGTGAAAACGGGCTGGAATCATATTGGATGGCCCAGATGACGCTACTGGGCCTAATTCGGATAGGGCGTAACGGGCCTTGGGTTAGCGGGCTGTAAATGGGCTATATGCGAACAGGCCGTTAAGAGGCTTTCCATGGGCCAGCCCGCCACCTTTTGACCAAGTCAAACGGGCCGGCCTTTTCACAGGAACGGGCCTCTGTTGGGCCGTGCCACGTGTTGACGTATCATAGGCGCCTTCTGTCCAATGAGTGGATGACATCTGTCCCAACAATGAGCCGACACGTGTTTCCTCCAGCCAATGATGATTTTACACGTGGAAAATCCCCATTGGTCGGGGCTGTTAACGGGTTATCGGATCCAAAACCCGACCCGATAGCTTAACGACGCTCTGTTACGGTGGATGCCACGTGTCGGTCACCCTTGATGAAAGCACTTCTGTGACGCGTGATTTATCGTCATGGAAGTGGACACTTCCGTGATGATAATTTTGGTAATGTCATGGAACACTTCTACGACAGCACAGGTATGACTATCTTGATTCTGTCATAAATTTGTCATGGATGTACATGCCTGACAAAAAACGTGACCTACTGTGACAAACACGTATCATCACGGAAGTGTATTTTTTTGTAGTGATAACTTCAAAACTTTAAGTACATAGAGAGGAAACTTGATATTATTGCAATTCCTATAAGCATATATTCCTCCATCATAATAATTTTCAGTAGCATCATGGATGAATTCAACAATATAACTATCACATAAAGCATTCTTTTCATGAGCCACAAGCATATAATTTTTACTACTCTCCACATAAGCAAATTTCTTCTCATGAATAGTAGTGGAAGCAAACTCAACAAAATAATTATCATGTGAAGCATAATCCAATTGAAAATTAAAATCATGATGACAAGTTTCATGGTTATCTTTATTCTTTATAGCATACGTGTCATCACAATAATCATCATAAATAGCAACTTTGTTCTCATAATCAATTGGAACCTCTTCCAAAATAGCGGATTCATCACTAAATAATGTCATGACCTCTCCGAAACCACTTTCATCAACATAATCATCATAAATAGGAGGCATGCTTTCATCATAATAAATTTGCTCATCAAAACTTGGGGGACTAAACATATCATGTTCATCAAACATAGCATCCCCAAGCTTGTGGCTTTGCATATCATTAGCATCATGGGTATTCAAAGAATTCATACTAACAACATTGCAATCATGCTCATCATTCAAAGATTTAGTGCCAAACATCCTAATGCACTGTTCCTCTAGCAATTGAGCACAATTATCAGAATCCTTATTTTCACGGAAGACATTAAAAAGATGAAGCATATGAGGTACCCTCAATTCCATTTTTTTGTAGTTTTCTTTTATATACTAAACTAGTGATAAAACAAGAAACTAAAAGATTCGATTGCAAGATCTAAAGATATATCTTCAAGCACTCACCTCCCCGGCAACGGCGCCAGAAAAGAGCTTCATGTCTACTACACAACCTTCTTCTTGTAGACGTTGTTGGGCCTCCAAGTGCAGAGGTTTGTAGGACAGTAGCAAATTTCCCTCAAGTGGATGACCTAAGGTTTATCAATCTGTGGGAGGCGTAGGATGAAGATGGTCTCTCTCAAACAACCTTGCAACCAAATAACAAAGAGTCTCTTGTGTCCCCAACACACCCAATACAATGGTAAATTGTATAGGTGCACTAGTTCGGCGAAGAGATGGTGATACAAGTGCAATATGGATGGTAGATATAGGTTTTTGTAATCTGAAAATATAAAAACAGCAAGGTAGCAAGCGATAAAAGTGAGCACAAACGGTATTGCAATGCTTTGAAACAAGGCCTAGGGTTCATACTTTCACTAGTGCAAGTTCTCTCAACAATAATAACATAATTGGATCATATAACTATCACTCAACATGCAACAAAGAGTCACTCCAAAGTCACTAATAGCGGAGAACAACAAAGAGATTATTGTAGGGTACCTCAAAGTTATCCTTTCTAATCGATCTATTCAAGAGTCCGTAGTAAAATAACATGAAGCTATTCTTTCCGTTCGATCTATCATAGAGTTCGTACTAGAATAACACCTTAAGACACATATCAACCAAAACCCTAATGTCACCTAGATACTCCAATGTCACCTCAAGTATCCGTGGGTATGATTATACGATATGCATCACATAATCTTAGATTCATCTATTCAACCAACACAAAGAACTTCAAAGAGTGCCCCCAAGTTTCTACCGGAGAGTCAAGACGAAAACGTGTGCCAACCCCTATGTATAGATTCCCAAGGTCACGGAACCCGCAAGTTGATCACCAAAACATACATCAAGTGGATCACGTGAATATCCCATTGCCATCACAGATAAGCACATGCAAGACATACATCAAGTGTTCTCAAATCCTTAAAGACTCAATCCGATAAGATAACTTCAAAGGGAAAACTCAATCCATTACAAGAGAGGAGAGGGGGAGAAACATCATAAGATCCAACTATACTATCAAAGCTCACGATACATCAAGATTGTACCACCTCAAGAACACGAGAGAGAGAGAGAGAGAGAGAGAGAGAGAGAGATCAAACACTACTGGTACATACCCTCAGCGCCGAGGGTGAACTACTCCCTCCTCGTCATGGAGAGCGCCGGGATGATGAAGATGGCCACCGGTGATGGATCCCCCCTCCGGCAGGGTGCCGGAACAGGGTCCCGATTGGTTTTTGGTGGCTACAGAGGCTTGTGGCGGCGGAACTCCCGATCTATTCTGCTCCCTGATGTTTTTAGGGTATATGGATATATATATAGGCGAAAGAAGTCGGTAAGGGGAGCCACGAGGGTGGGAGCGCGCCCAGGGGCAGGCACGCCTCCCTGTCTCATGGCCACCTCAAAACTTCCCTGACTTCAACTCCAAGTCTCCTGGATCACGTTCGTTCCAAAAATCACGCTCCCGAAGGTTTCATTCTGTTTGGACTCCGTTTGATATTCCTTTTCTGCGAAACACTGAAACAAGGGAAAAAACAGAAATTGGCACTGGGCTCTGGGTTAATAGGTTAGTCCCAAAAATAATATAAAAGTGCATAGTAAAGCCCATTAAACATCCAAGATGGATAATATAATAGCATGAATACTTCGTAAATTATAGATACGGTTGAGATGTATCAATAGGCTGAAGAATCGGGTCGATATGAGCAGCCTTTGGATCAAGAGCTTGATTGTTGTGGCAGAACATCTTGGAGCCCAAGCTGCGGCGATGGGCATGGATGGCCCAGTCTACTCAGCCAGTGAGTATGAGGTCCCGAGTGTCAAGCTGGGGATCTTCTTCGACGGGTTGATCGACAAGTTGAAGGTGCATGAAGAGGGGAGGGCCGAGCATTTCACGACTAAGTCATGGAGGCTCGCTCGCAATGCCCTCTTCATGGTCTTGAGCAACATCGCCTGTCGCCACCCAGAGCTCGATCTTGACGACGGCTTCAGGAGGCCGCCAGTGGGTGCTGACTTTGCTGCCGCTGAGAAGAAGGCCACTCCCCGCGCTGACAGGGTTCTCCGCATTTAAGTTATTCCTTCTGGTCCTGTAACGAAACATGACACATATTTTGTGTTTTAGTCGCTTTATCTCTAGTGCTTGTGCGAGGCTGATATTCCTTGCTGAATCTTTAAATGTGTGTTTGTCCCGTTGAACTCTATATGTTTGTGTTCGTATGATCAATTCCTATGTATGCTCTGGATGCCTGCCGATATCATATTGCCGCGATTGTCGTAAGGGTCCGGCCCTTGACAGTCATCTTGGCGTGGATGCGTCTCGGCAGGTTTTTCCTAGGCAGCTCTCGATGCAGCCTCTCGTCGTGCGAGTGTGGCTCTGGACATGACGATGGTGCGATCAAAGAAACTAGCCAAGGTTCCAACGTATGAGGGCTTTCACAATACGAACACTCACTGGAGTTAAGGGATAAACGACTGCAGAAATCTAAAACGCATCAACAAAAAGTGACAACGTGGACTTAGCTTTCGTTTTTAGCTTCTTTTTCGTCTGCCGGGCCGCTTGGAGAAGTAGAAGGCAATCGGGTGACTCCCTTGCTCCCGGCAAGGGTCGGCATATATTTCTTGTAGCTGGCGGACAGAGGGGCACGGTGGCGGGCTTCTCCGGTCTCCTTCCTTTTTGCTTCCCCTCCCCTCGAGTCAGTGCAGCGGCTGCCGTCGCATGGGCTGCGCCAGTGCGGGCAACCTCGCTGAAGTGTGCTTGCCGGGGCATCGACCGATGGACTCATACCAGCATTCTGCTCAGGATTACCCACAGCGGGGAAAATGTTGGACTGAGCGTCGCATGGTAATCATCGAAATCGATGATGCCGAGGCTACAGCAACTCGACTGCTGATGAGGTGGAGGGACAGGAAGGAGGGTGCTCTCGCCCGCATGCCTTGTGCCCCTTCCTCCGGACAACTTTGGATGGTGATGACGCCATACGAACCGCCGGGGTAAATCCAGCGTCACCAACCATGGTCTTGGTCGTGACCGTTGCTACGACAAATCTTAGAGAGCGACAACACGACGCGAGAGTGGATCTTCCCCCGCTCCGCTTCTGCGCCTCCGCGGGCGCCATGGTCGATGGAGCCGTCGAAGACGAGGATGGCGATGAAGATGACGCGCTGCGCACACTTTCAGGTTCGCACAAGCGCGCCCCCTACCTGGCGCGCCAAAGATGTCGCGGGATATCCGCGGCCACCTATGGGACCGGGTGGTCCCTTGCTGGTTCGGCTGGGGGACGTCGCGTTGCGCAAAGAGCAGATCAGTGCACGACAGCACGACAAAGAGCACACAAGAAATTTACCCAGGTTCGGGCCACCGCGAGGCGTAAGACACTACTCCTCCTTTAGTGGACCTGTTGGTGGAATGAGTGTGGTGATGCGTAGTACACTTTCCAGGCAGGGTTTGCCTCGGGGCTGTAGCAACTACGCACGTATGGTGGCCTGGGTTTGTCAACTTTCCAACCCTCTAACCCCTCCTACGAGTGCCATGGGCTTCCTTTTATAGATTAAGGGGTCACCACAGTGGCAAAGTGGTCATCTGCGGGCTGATAGGGTGCATTAAATGCGCCGCTTAGTGTCACATCACTGGTCGCCTTGCAAGGCCTGCCGGGCTATCTCTCCAGCTCCACACCTATTCTCTTGACACGTCGCAGGACGGGTGTCATCTGCGGGTTTCTTCTGTAGGAAATGGCTGCCATGTGGCGAATGGCTGCCACTTAATCATCTCGCGGCTTGACACCGCACTGATTGACAACGTGAGTCATGGTTGAGTGGCTGGTGGGGTGGTTCAACCCCCGTGTGCCCCGGCAGGCTCTGCCGGGGAGTCTTGGTTGCTTGCTTCTAGTGGTGGCCTTGCCCCTTGCCGGACTCGCCTGCCCGGCAAGGGAGGCTCTTCTTTTGCCAATATCTTGCTCCTCTGGCTCGATCTTGGTTCTCTCTCAGCTGCATGTTGGCTCTTCAAATCTCTTGGTTTTTTAGCACTCTAGTTTGTCCTTGGCTTGTCCGTGCATGAGTCAGGGGAAAATGTCTGCCCCTATATATTTTCCCTGACACAATGTCCCTCTGGATGCGATAGAAGTCATCTCTAAGTTTATAATCCGCTTCTCCATGAGATTCTACCCACTTGCGGATATGATCATCATTTGTACTTGTCATGCGAATCTTTTGGTAATCCATTCCGAACTCCATCATGAGATGGAGGAGGTACAATCCATCGTTCTTGCTTGGTTTTGGGACATGGATGCAGCAGAAGTTAGTTTTATGCGAGAAACCTGTCTTCTTGTTCCTTTGTTTCCTGATTTGCACGTGGCCACCCCTCAAGCTGAAGCCTTGGAGAGCATCATCTAAAATATTATTTACGTGGGTGTAGTCCTTCTTCTCGTAGTTTCTGGTAGGGTCAAAATACACAGCGTGGGAGACTCGAGGGTAAAGAACGATAAGGATGGCGCACCCGTTGCTTCGGGGAAAAAACAACTCAAATTATTCTCTATATGAGCGAGAAGGAATGATTGAAATGTACGAAAGGGTTGTCCGACACTGACTTACTTTGGATGATAAAGCAGGAGGACAATTTCCTGGTCCTTATTCTATACCATGAAGTTTTCAAGGTACTCCCTAGCAGTTTTACGCTCAAAATCGCCGAGACTCAAGAAGGACTCGTGCATGTAGTATGGATCCACCACACAGATTTGCGAGACTTTCTCTCTCTTCATGACGGAGCTCATATGTAGTGCAAAAGGCGGACGATTGTACAATCGAGACGCCTTGTGAGAAACATCTCAAAGATATGGTCAAACCATAGGAAGAACACCTCCACGGGCCGTGTGTTGACGTAGCACTTCCCCTCAGGCACACGAGCCGCGTATGTCGGATATCCTGGATCATTCGAGGCTAGCAGGCAATTCTTAGTTGAGTAAAATAGCACATGGTCGTGCAGTCTTCTAAGATCCCCTAATATTGCCTCCAGTGGTTTTGGCGGTAGCATCGGCTCGCCCGTGACATGGAACATGGCTGCACCTTTGATCGGTACACGCTCTTCAAAATCCACTGTCTGGCTGCTATGTGCTTTGGCTTGTTTGTAGGCATCAGAGCCTATCTTCCCCGGTTTCTTCCTCTCCTTTTTCTTGGGCTGACCTTCCAGACCCTTCCTTAACCCCTGCCCCAGTGTTGTCGAGCTAAGCACTGATCGACCCTCGGCTAGTTGAGCCTGTGTTGAGGCGGCATCTTCAGGCGTGTCCTGTGAGGATTGCATGAAGAGAGACTTCTTGCAATCCCTGCTAGGACGTTCCTACCCGGGCAGATCATCCATATCCTCATTAGCGTGCTGATAGCCCGAGTCATCATATGGCCGACTCATCATATCTAAGTCACCATCGTAGGCACCTGTATTGAGGAACCGAAGAGGGTCCTCCTCCATTTCATCATCCATTCTATGTTCTACGAGGGTGATTACATCAGCCACTATTGGACCCCCTTCATCACGTCGTCCGCCGCTCTCACCCGGCACTCAAGGCGCTGGTAATTGCGTAGGCGGAATGGTGGTGTCCATACCTGCTTGTTGATGCGTGGTTATTGGTGTGGTCTCGGCCGGCTCCAGACGAAGAAGATTCCTAGGCCATAGCAGCACCCAACCCTTACAGTTTCCAATCCATGGCGGGGTCTCGTCGTCCTGTCCCCCTAGCCGTACTGGAGGAGGCAAATCCTCGTGCTCCAATTTCACACTCGACAAGGTAACCCTAAAGTGCCCACCGGGCATCGACTGGCCATGGAATCTGAGTTCCAAGGGCTTCGTTATCACCCCCTTTCACACGTCCACCATCTGGCCTTTGATCAAGTAGAGTATGGTGCACGGGGTTTCGTTGGCCTGCAAACACATGTCTGCGGCATAAAACATCCGAAAATGGAGGGGTTGTTTGGTTCTAGGCCTAACCATGCCACACTTTGCCATACAATGTTGCCACACTTGCCTAAGGTTAGTTCTTCAAAATGAGAGACACAAGTTGGCAAGCCTAATGGAATCTTGCCACACTTTTTGAGTGCATGTGATGTGGGACCCTATTGTGGCTTGCCTAAGGTGTGTCTTGAACCAAACACCCACCCAAGTTGGTCAAACTTGCCTAACCTTCGGTGTGGCAACCTTAGGAAAACTTAGTCTCAAACCAAGCAGCCCCGAAATATTCTAGATATATGTTGGTGCGACATGTAATTACCGTGAGGGCGTCGAGCTCAGCCAAAGACGAAGGCCCGCCTAGCGGGCCAGAGACTGAGGACGGGCTGCTATGAGCGGAAGCGGGTGCGGGAGCAGGCGCGGTTGCGTGAGCAGGTGATCATGCGGTGGTGTTGTTCACCGAGTTGCTCCCGACGAAACTGGGCATCGGGAAATCATCTACCGTCTTGTCTGGATTTTCCTTCGTCCAGTTGATGATAGCCGGGATCAAGTTAGTAGCAAAATCATTTGTGCAGGCATGTACAGTTGCATCGACTGCCTGCTGTAGCAACTCATTTTTCTCCTCGGCTGCTTTTTTCGCGTCCTTAGCTGCTTTTTTCTCGAATGCAAGCTTCACCTTCTCGTTGATGTATGCCTGACTAAACTTCTTCTTTTTCTTCTTCTTGGCCTCTAGGCCCTCGTTGTAAAAGACCTTCCACGTGGAGCCGTCTCCGGCGCCATGCACACGTCCATATTGCGGCCACTAGTCCAAAGGGAGTCCCTTAAGTTTGTTCAAGGCCCGGTTGAGAAGGGTGTCCCACTTGGGCCTCATCGACGAAGACTGGCTTTTGGCTGCAAGCTGGTGTTGCTTCTCCTGCAAAAGGAACGTGAACCGTTTACGAATGTGTAGTCGAATTGATGAGAAGCTAAATGTAAGGTGGTCAAATAATAATTACCAGTATTCTAATCAATTTCCTCGTGATCTGGTCCGTATAAAAAACCATCTTTTCCTTGTCCCACTTGCAGCGGGCCCTGATGAAGTCATGCTCCAAAGGTTTGGTGAACTTCGCGAAGGGGTCTGAGAGACCCGCGGCTTCATGTTCCGTGTCCTCCTTATCCCATATGGGCCTTTTGCCAAGGTAGCCACGGCTTCTGAGGCGATGCTTTCCCGTGTTCCTTTGCTGAAGGCTCTTTAATTTCACAGCCTTAGCCTTGGCTACCTCGATAGCACAAGTGTCCTTGAACTTTTGGAACTCCTCTTCCGTAAGTGTCGGATTTTCCTCCAGAATCTTGGACAGTGGTTCCTCAGCCTCAATAGCTCGTTTCACCCTCCCTTTCCAGGAGGCCAAATCATTGCTGAACATGCCTATGGCGTGATTGGTAATATTTTTCATCTTCGGATCATCCCACGATTGTTTATGCTATCATCCCGGTCAGGGAACTTGAATCTCTTGTGCAACTTCGTCAGGAGCAACTGCCTCAAATGTTCTTTACTCCTTAAGTCATCATCGTTGATGCCCGCGCATTCCCGTAGGATGCATCCTACTTGGTTCCCATAGCACTTGCGAGGTTCTCCCGGCTCTAATGGCTCAAACTTGCCAAGGGCCATCTTTGTGATCACCGGTCGTCCGATGCCGAGTTTGTTAGGTTTTCGTATCCTCTGCTTCTTCTGCTTCTTCTTTTCGGTAGTGGCTTCGGTGCCGCTGCCTTCCCCACCGGTACCTTCCCCGCCGGTCTCGGCGCCGCCATCAGTGTCGGCACCGTCGGTGTTGATGTCGGTGTCAGTACCATCGTCGAGGCCGCCCTGCAAACCTTGACTGTGCTTAGCAAACAAAAAGTCGAGGTGCTGTTGTTCACCCTCATAATCCATCTTGTGTGCATCTTCGTCAGAAGGCCCGGTTTGTTCGTTGTTTGACATGTTTCCTATGATTAAGTGTCGCAGGATATCCGCGGCCACCTATGGGACCGGTTGGCCCCTTGCTGGTTCGGCGGGGGGACGTCGCGTTGCACAAAGAGCAGATCAGCGCACGACAGCACGACAGAGAGCACACAAGCAATTTACCCAGGTTCAGGCCGCCGCGAGGCGTAAGACCCTACTCCTGCTTTAGTGGATTGATGGTGGAATGAGTGTGGTGATACGTAGTACACTTGCCCGGCAAGGTTTGCCCCGGGGACGCAGCGACTACGCGCGTATGGTGGCTTGGGTTCATCAACTTTCTAACCTTCTAACCCCTCCTACGAGTACCATGGGCCTCCTTTTATAGATTAAGGGGTCACCACAGTGGCAAAGTGGTCATTATCCACTGATATGATAGCAAACAGTGCTATCATACCTAACTCTGCGGACTGACAGGGTGCATTTAATGCACCGCTTAGTGTCACATCACTGGTTGCCCGGCAAGGTCTGTCGGGCTATCTCGCCAGCTCCGCACCTGTTCTCTTGACACGTCGTAGGACGGGTGTCATTTGTGGGTTTCTTCTGTAGGAAATGGCTGCCATGTGGCGAATGGCAGCCACTTAATCACCTTGCGGCTTGACAACGCACTGATTGACGACGTGAGTCGTGTTTGAGTGGTTCGCGGGATGGTTCTACCCCGCGAGCCCCGGCAGGCTCTGCCGAGGAGTCTTGGTTGCTTGCTTCTGGTGGTGGCCTCGCCCCTTGCCGGGCTCGCGTGCCTGGCAAGGGAGGCCCTTCTCTTGCCGATATCTTGCTCCTCTGGCTTGATCTTGGTCTCTCCGAGCCGCATGTTGGTTCTTCAAATTTCTTGGTCCTCCAGCACTCTGGCTTGAGCTGGTGCTTCAATCGTGATCTTGTGCCTATGCACAGTTTGGCAACAGACCTAGGGTTTGTTGCACCGACATAAGCCCCCAGGCCTGCCCCGAATGTGCTACTGAGTGTCGTCGGGGTAGGGCCTAATAAGTGCATAGGCAGAACCGCTGAAGGGGTTGGCCCCTTGAGGTTTGTTTTGCTGCTTCATTAGTCTTAATTTTGGGGCGGTTTCTGATTTCCCCGCACGTGGTGTAAAGCCAATAGTGGTGGGGTCGCGACAGTGATGGCTGGTGAATGACTTTAACGCATGGGGTAGAAATCGCCAAATTACTCTTCCCACAGCGCGCCCTTATCCTTAGCCACGTATGTTGCATGCATCATGCGGGGTAGGTAGCGGAGGCACGTGGCGCGGGAGAGTATCTTGAGGCGGGTCCACCCGCCTTGAATTGGTGGAAGAGGGCGGTGGTCACCCGTTGATGGAGCAACTGCCCTTCCCCGCCTGGCCTATAAAAGGAAGGGGCGGAGGAGGGGGGAGTCATCCATCGCTGCGTTTCTCATCTTCTTCCCTTGTTCTCTGCTTCCGCTGCTGATGTTGAAGAGGAGAGCCTGGGGGCATCCCCCGGGCTTCTGGTTGGGGTCTCCCATGGATCTAAGAGGAAAGTTCGGGCGGCACGGTGTTCATGCCGGGAGTGGCAACCCCAGCGTGTTCGCCGCCGCGTCGCCCGTAGCCTCGATCTTAGTGGGAGGGGACGCGGCTGACACCATGTCGCAGCTCGACGAGGGCACGACGCATGGTAGTCGACCGCTCCTCATTCTTCTTCTTCCGGCGGTATTGGGGAGGTGCCGTCGGAAGGATTTGCCATTGACGAGGGCGAATCTGGCTCCTCCTGGGCGTGGTCTTCTCGTCGATCAGGGAAGCTCCTTACTTTCTCAGGCGTCTTCAAGACGCACGGTAACTTCCAACGCCAGGGCTCCTGGGGACAACCATGCTCTCTGTGGAGGGGCTTAGAGAGCATGGTCTCCGGCATGGTGGTCGCGCCGAGGTCTTCGGGTGGTAGTGATGCGGATGGCAGCGGCAACCCACGACGCGCCAAGAACGGGGACGACTGTTCTGATGAGTCGTGTTTGTCGGTGACTCCGTGCCTCTCATCTGGTCCTCCGGCAGCGTCACCATCCACGTCTGTCCTCCGGTTTCTTCCTCCTTGCTGGGGAGCGGCGTCGTCCTGATCCTGGGGCGGCGCCGAGTCCCAGCTTGCCCGCCTCCGGCTCCTTCGACCTCTTCCTGCAGGGGATGGACAGGGGCAAAGGTGTAACGGGGCACTTATCTTTTTTCAATCTTAAATCTGTAGGCAATCACCAAATTTTAATTCAAATAATGCAATCTCTCGAGTCTATCTTGGTGTTCTGTAATGCTTGTACTTGTGTTAGCATATGAATGAAAAAGATGAACCTTGCCGGGAACCCGTGCATGTATATGTCCATGCAGAGGTGGAGTGCCTCTTTAATGTAAATAAACGAGTCTCCCCAGCAAGATATCCTGCCGGCACCCTCTTTTGTCTGCCGGAGAGCTCCGTCTTCCAGGGAACAGACAGAGGGGCCAGCACCCCGCCAACTCCTTTTTACCAAAGGCTACTGCGACCATCCTGACTAAAGCAACGTTCGAGTCATGGATGGGAGCACCTAAGTTTCTGATAGAGGCAAAGGTGTCCCGTCTTTCGGTGAGATGATGAATATCGCTTTGATGGAAGTCGACTTTGACGATCCGACTACGAACGTGCGAGGACGTCGCGCCTTAGCAATCGCTAAACCAACTCCGAGAGGTTATCGACCACGCCGGAGCACGATCAACCTGACCACGAGGGTCTGTTTCCTGCGAGCAAACGAAGAACAGGCAAGAAACTGAGATTGCAATCTGGATATTGCGAATATAAGATGAAAGCTTTATTGATCAAGGTGGGGTTCTGTGACGCCTTTGTCTGGTCGCTGAACACAAACGAAGTACGCGAAGTTGCAGCTATGGCGAACTTTTAATCTAAACAAAACCCAAAGTCTAAACGACGCCCTAAGGGCTGTATATATGGAGGAAGAGGGGGGGGGGATTTCGTGGCCCTTGAGGAAGGGGTCCGAAACCAACCCTATCTCTTGTTTCCCCACACATACGGACTCTAAAAACAGCCTATACTTATGTATTTCGAAATTACATGAGCCTGGCCCAATAATAAGGTGACGCAGCACCTAGAATAGCCTCTGGACGAAAGTTATGAAGTAGCATCTTGTATATTTCGTCCAAGGCTTCATGCACGCATTATGGTGGCTTCAACGTCCTGAAATCATCACTTGTAACTCCGTTCTTGTTCCCCATGCGCATGCCATCATCTCCATGCTTGTTCTTGCTCCAATGTTCATCCTTCTCAAAGCTAGGCCCTTCATTTGTAAGCAAAACAAATGTATCCAATTTAGGCAGCATCATATTCTCATGAACATTAGAATCATTAGCAAGAAACGAAAGTACCTGGTAATTTAATTGGCGTGCGCGAGCTCTAGTAATTGGTCCAGTATGTATAGCAGCAGGGCCTGTGGGTGTAATAATTGTATTGATGTCCTCATCAGTTTCAAAAGAGAGGCGAGGTTTCCTCATGCAAAGTTATAGCTTTACAGGACACTAATGGACAAGAGGTAAACTTATCAGTTTGGCTTTGCCGGGGATCGCGGTGTCGTGCAATCTTCTCGTCCTTTGTCGAAGTCAAGTTCACGGCAGGAACCTGCAACTCCATGTAGATGAGAATGAATGCAGGGTGCAATCCTATCTATATGCATATGCAAATGCTCATGAAATGCTTATGCAGTGATCTAGGTGTGCTCGTGCATGCATGCAATCTTAGTTTGGCCTCCCTACAACGCTTCTTTATTTTCTCTTGCACGGGGTCATCGCCCCGGCTTTGTACAAGGGGTTACATGCAGCTGAGGCAAGGCCTGTACAAAAGGGTGGCTGCCGGGCAGTGCCCGGCAGCCTCGCGCCTTATGGGTAGTACTTACGGAGATGCTCAATATTCCATGAGTTTTGCAATGGTGTGCCATCTCCGGTCTCCAGACGGAGTGCGCCAGGTCTGGTGACTCGTACCACCTGGTAAGGGCCTTCCCACTTTGGTGACAGCTTGTTTGTACCCTTGGCAGACTGAACGCGCCTAAGGACAAGGTCACCTTCCTTAAAACACCGAGCATGAACCCTGCGTGATGAGGACATCAATACCATTGTTACACCCACAACCCCTACTCCTACATATACTGGACCAATTACTAGAGCTGGCACACGCCAATTAGATTTTCAGGTACTTCCGTTTCTTGGTAATGATTCTAATGTTCATTAGAATATGATGCTGCCTAAATTGGATACATTTGTTTTGCTTACAAATGAAGGGCCTGGCATGGAGAGGATGGCATGCGCAAGGGGAACAAGAATGGAGTTACAAGTGATGATTTCAGGACTTTGAAGACACCATAATGAGTGCATGAAGCCTTTGACGAAATATACAAGATGCCACTTCATAAATTTTGTCCAAAGGTTATTCTAGGTGCTGCGTCACCTTATTGTTGGGCCAGGCCCATGTAATTTCGAAATACATAAGTATAGGCTGTTTTTAGAGTTCGTATGTGTGGGGAAACAAGAGATAGGGATGGTTTCGGACCCCTTCCCCAAGGGCCACGAAATTCTCCCCTCTTCCTCCATACATACAGCCCTTAGGGCACCATTTAGACTTTGGGTTTTGTCTAGATTAAAAGTTTGCCATACCTGCAACTTCGCGTACTTCGTTTATGTTCAACGACCAGACAAAGGCGTCACAGAACCCCACCTTGATCAACAAAGCTTTCCTCTTATATTTGCAATATCCAGATTGCAATCTTAGTTTCTTGCTTGTTCTTCGTTTGCCTGCAGGAAATAGACCTTCATGATCAGGTTGATCGTGCTCCGGCGTGGTCAATAACCTCTCGGAGTTGGTTTAGCGATTGCTAAGGCACGACATCCTCGCACGTTCGTAGTCGGATCGTCAAAGTCGACTTCATCCAAAACGATAGCTACCATCTCATCGAAAGACGGGACACCTGTGCCGCTATCAAGTGGTATCAGATTTCCAGGTTGCTCGGTGAGATTTTACAGTTTTTCGTAGTTTAGATCGAGTCTGTTCTTCATACATACAGTCCACGAAAAAGCCACAAAAAAATTAGGGTTAGTTCGTCATATCCGAACCAATCTGAGCCTTTGCATAATCTGTTTAGGGTTTTTTCTTTGTTGAATTTGCGGTTGCATCGTCGTGTCAAGTTGCTGGTCTTAGAGTCTAGTCTTTTAGAGTTTTGAGTTCTGGTCATAAGTTGTCACGCCGCCACCGCACCATCATCATCGCCCCTGCCATCTACCACCACCGCTTATCCGCTATCGCTGCACCATCATCATCGCCCCTGCCATCTACCACCACCGCTTATCCGCCACCGCTCTGAATCCGTATCCATATACCACCACCAATCCGTATCCCTATACCACCACCGCTACCATATACCACCACCGCTGCCATATCCTACCACCATATATCCACCACCAATCCGAGTTCTTTTCATTTTAGGTTTGTTTTCGAGATCCATCAATTTTCCGTTTCGTGTTTCCTTGCCTGAGTAGGTCTCGGAAGAAAAAAGTCTGGAGACCCCCGGGCAGTTTTTAGGCCAAAATTTTGGCGACAATTTTTTTTCCCTATCCTATTTTTAGGCTTTTCTGATTCTTTTGAGCCACGTGCCATCATAGTGATTTTTTGTTGCACTTTTTCGTCATCGCTGCCCTGATTTCTGAAAAAATAGTCAACAAATTTCGTGTCCATCCTGTCATTTTGACCTGGGAAGAGTTTTGAGACACTCGCCATTATACTGATTTTTCGCAAAAAAAAGAGGAGCGCAAAAAAAAAGAGAAAATAATTCCAGAGTGTGCTTTTCCCTTGTTTACGTGCAGTGTCGTGATTTTGTTTGTGTTCTAGGCTCACGTCTCTAGTACGGTCTAGCCTAGGACCACCACAGTACCGTCGTTGAGCATTTATTCAACTTTGCATCTCTGAATTGATTATTGCTGACCCTTTTTGCTACCATATTATAAGCCTTCCCAGCTCCACATACATCTACGTCGTGCGTTTGACTCTCCCTGGTAATCGCTCTATCCAAGCTTTGAGAGTTTTGACTACAACGGTTGCCGATCACCACCTGCTGCTTGGTAAGAACTGGTAAGAATTTGAGATTTGCTTGACGGATTTGTGACGCCCCACCACCACCATTTCTCTAGTAGTCTGTAGGATCATATTCTTGTGTGTTTCTATTGCTGCTAACCATGGCAAGATCACAAGTCGATGAGACTGACTGGGAGAACATGACGAATAAGGAGTTGCATGATAAATTTCAGCAAATGATGATTGAATAGGTGCAAGATGTGTTGAACAATTTTGAAGAGGCCATGGATAAGATAATTGGCTTTGAGAAGACATTCGAAACAAAGCGCGATAACAAATTTAATGAAGTGCTTGCGCGTCTTCCACAACCACCACCTGCCGCACCTCTGCCACAACAACAACAACGACTACCTCCACGTCGCGAAACAGCCCTCCGCCAAGCGAACCGTGTCCCTCTTGAGCCTGGCCAAACTGTTGGTGCTGATGTTGATACTTCTGTAGCTCCTACTGCTGATGATGAGGACATGACTACCTTGGATACGACCAAAAATATTGCATACATGCATATTTGTCAGGTGATTTCTAGTGCAAACTATTCAATAATCTATTTATGTTATTCAGAACAAAAATACTTCACACACTTTTGTGTTTTGTCTAATTGCAGGTGTATGGGACATTTGTACAATCCACATATGAAGATAAGGCAAAAGGAGAAGTTTAGGTTCTGTTCGAAAAGTCCTCTCACGTCACTTTTGGGCCAAGAGAAGATAGAGTCCAAGTCTCTCACGTTCTGGATTCAGATTCGGACTGCACAGACATACCCGACTCAAAACGCCAACAACTTTTTCATACGGACTCCGAATTGGGTGATTCTTTTTTTGTTGGAAACTAGATTTCTTGCTATTTCCAACTCAATTGGATTCACCTTTAAATTCGTCCGGAGCATTGAGTTATGGTCGAAACAATCTGACGTTGCACCAGAATCCGAGTCAAACTACAAGTCCAAAGGTGTTGCATCACCTCCACTTGGGCCCATGAGCCTTGTACGACCTAGGGTTGGTTTTAGGCTGCCTTGGGACGTCCTCCCACCTCCTTGGCCGCCACCCCTTGCTCCTATATAAGTAGATCCATCTAGTAGCTTTTTCCTTGGAATTTGTTTAGTTAAAAGTTAGCCATTGCAACTTCGTGTACTTCGTTTGTGTCCAACGACCAGACCAAGACCGCTTACGGATTCCCACCATTATCAATACTTCATATATATTCGCAATATTCAGATTGCTTTATCATATTCTTGCTCGTTCTTCGATTGCTTGCAGGAATAGACCTTCGTGGTCAGGCTGATCGTGCTTCCGGCATCGTCAGTAACCTCAGGAGATTGGTTTAGCGATTGCTAAGGCGCAACGTCGTGCACGTTTGTAGTCGGATCGTCAAAGTCGACTCCACCAAATCGATAGTTATCATCTCATCGAAAGATCGGGACACCCTCGCCTCTATCAAGTGGTATCAGAGCTCGCGCACGTATAAGTGAAGCTCTTATTCATATGAAAAGATTGACAATATTCATCATTAAACCATCCCAACATTGATGAACCATCACCAAGATTAGAGGTCATATCAAAATGATTATACATTGGCACAATTATTTTCAAACATATTTGATCCAAATCTGATTTATTCCCTGATTCACTTGATTCTTTTGCATCGATAGTTAATTCAATGGGCTCACTCAAAATTGTTTGATCACATGGCAAAGTCAAATCATCAACATAGTCCTCTAAGGTAGCTGGTGTGATCAAAGTAGTGGGTAGCTCACCGCATGGTGCACTTAAATTGACAAGACATTCATCATACTCATGTGGAAGTGGAAGATTAGTACCTTTGTCATTACCTCTTATGATCAACTCAGATGAGGTAGGCACTCTCGGTGATGATGTGTCACATGGTGGAGGTGATGTAGTCCTCACAACAACGGATGTGGTTGTCATAGTATGCTTAGTAGTTGAAGGGACAACCGTATCAACTCTTGGAATGTGCATCTCGCGCTTGTTCTCCTTGTGCGCAACACGTCGTTTTATTTCCTGTTCAGCTTTGCAAGCAAGATGAAACAAATGGTCCATAGGATAACACTCTTCATGTATTAGTATCTCCTGAATGTCATGATTTAATCCTCCCCAAAATCTATCCATAAAATCTTCTTCACTTTCTTCTAAAGAGGAATGCAGCAAGGTAGTTTGTAAAGTATCATAATATTTCGTTACGGTGTCACTACCTTGTTTTAAATGTTGCAACTTTGTAATCATGTCACGAGTATAATAAGCGGGAACGAATGTATGTCGCATGGCAAGTTTCAAATCATCCCAAGTAGTAGGTATATCATTAGGGTGTAACCGACAATATTCACTCCACCAAACTACAGCATAACCAGTGAAAGAACCAACCGCAACCTTAACTTTTTTACGTACATCAAAATTATTGGAAGCAAATATATTATTTAGGTCAAACTCCCATTCAATATATAAAGCAGGTCTAAAACGGCCATTAAATGGTGGTATAGAAACATTAACCTGATCATGTGCATTTGGATGTTTGTGCACCTCTCGTGACGGTTGTGGTATTTGCATAGGTGATGGCACATCTCCCACGATTGACAAACCCCATGAATTGACTCTAGATCCTGTCATGATTAGTAGAAACAAGAAACAAAATTCAAGAATAATGTTCCTATGAACTACTAGGATGTGGTGGTAAAGCGCTCACAGTAAAGCAAATATCAATATCTTACAAGTTCTTACCAAGCAGCAGGTGGTGACAGGCAACCAGCGGTGTCAAATAACTCCAAAGATTGAGTAAAGCGATTGCCAGGGGAACGTACGTATACACGGTGTAGAAATATGTGGAGCTAGGTTGGCTATATATGGTAGCAAAATATTAGCAATAATCAATTCAGAGATGCAATGTTGAATAAACGCTCAACGACGGTACTGTGCTGGTCCTAGGCTAGACCGGACTAGAGACGCGAGCCTAGAACACTAATGAGGTCACGGCGTAGCACAACTAGCATCAATGAAGGATACTAAGTAGCTCTGGACAGCAAGATATAAGTGAAGATCACAATGGCAGTAAAGATAATGATGAAAAACAACTGCCAAGCAGGATATACAACAACTCTCTCCAACTTTCCTCTTGAAAAGTTTGTGCCAATTTTCTGATAATTTTTTTCAAAGAATGCTACTAACTCAAGCTTTCCAATGCAAAAAGAATCACTCAATTCCGAGTTGATATGAGGAGTGAAAGAATTCTGAAACTGGCTTGAAAAACTGGAATAAGTTGTGTCCGCGAACTTCGGAGGGCAAAAAGACCTATTTAGAAGACGATTTTGAGGTGTCAAATATTGAACTAGTCTCTGCAACTATTTAGATGCGGCTCGTCGCTAGCTTTCATTTGAGTACTCGCGGAGTCAAAACGGACTTCGTATGAGGAAGGTATGCCTGTTTTACTAAACAGTGCACAAAACAGATTCCAATCCGAATTCAACTACGAGATTGAGTCTAGATAGATCCGAATTTTTGTTTTTTTTCCTTCTCTTTTTTTTCCTCACACTTTTTTTTCTTTTTCTTTCTCTCTTTTTTTTCTGAACTTTTTTTTCTCTCTTTTTTTTTCTCTCCCTCTTTCCAAAACAAAATAGATAAGATGCAGATTGGATCAAGCGAAGATGTGAACAACCTCAACTATGATGAAGACAATGAACGGTGGGTAGCACGTGGTGGAAATTGATGAATGGGATGGTGGACAGCGGAAGGAATAATGATGCAGCGGCGGCGTGACTAATGTGAACAGAACTCGAAACTCTAAAGGAACTAGACACTAAGACCAGCAACTCGACACGACGATGCAACCGATAATTCAATAATGCAAACAATGAAAAGAAAACTGCAAAGGCTCAGACTGGCTTGGACAAAGGATGAATAGATCTAACTTTTTTGTGGCTTTTTCTTGGACAATAGGTAAGAAAATAAATCTAATCTAGGGGAAACTGGAAATTCTCACCGAGCAACCTGAAAACTGATACCACTTGATAGAGGCGAGGGTGTCCCGATCTTTCGATGAGATGATAACTATCGATTTGGTGGAGATGACTTTGATGATCCGACTACAAACGTGCACGACGTTGCGCCTTATCAATCGCTAAACCAATCTCCTGAGGTTACTGACGATGCCGGAAGCACGATCAGCCTGACCACGAAGGTCTATTCCTGCAAGCAATCGAAGAACGAGCAAGAATATGATAATGCAATCTGAATATTGCGAATATATATGAAGTATTGATAGTGGTGGGGATCCGTAAGTGGTCTTGGTCTGGTCGTTGGACACAAACGAAGTACACGAAGTTGCAATGGCTAACTTTTAACTAAACAAATCCCAAGGGAAAAGCTACTAGATGGATCTACTTATATAGGAACAAGGGGTGGCGGCCAAGGAGGTGGGAGGACGTCCCAAGGCAGCCTAAAACCAACCCTAGGTCGTACAAGGCACATGGGCCCAAGTGGAGGTGATGCAACACCTTTGGACTTGTAGTTTGACTCGGATTCTGGTGCAACGTCAGATTGTTTCGACCATAACTCAATGCTCCGGACGAATTTAAAGGTGAATCCAATTGTGTTGGAAAGAGCACGAAATCTAGTTTCCAACAAAAAAAGAATCACCCAATTCGGAGTCCGTATGAAAAAGTTGTTGGCGTTTTGAGTCAGGTATGTCTGTGCAGTCCGAATCTGAATCCAGAACGTGAGAGACTTGGACTCTATCTTCTCTTGGCCCAAAAGTGACGTGAGAGGACTTTTTGAACAGAACCTGAACTTCTCCTTTTGCCTTATCTTCATATGTGGATTGTACAAATGTCCCATACACCTGCAATTAGACAAAACACAAAAGTGTGTGAAGTATTTTTCTTCTGGATAACATAAATAGATTATTGAATAGTTTGCACTAGAAATCACCTGACAAATATGCATGTATGCAATATTTTTGGTCGTATCCAAGGTAGTCATGTCCTCATCATCCTCCCCTTCTTGAAAACAAAGCCGTCCTCGGCGTTGCTTAATCTGAAATGTGGCTAACAAAAGAGACAAGGTGTACATGTTGTATATGTATATGTCATCCATTTTTACTTCCCGTGGATTTTGCACATATGACACATGTATACATGAGTAACTTTCATAGTTAATAAAATATAAAGCCAAAATATTATCACAAGAAGTAGAAGGCATGAAAGTATTGCAACTCAGTTTGCACATATAAGTGAAGCTCTTATTCATATGAAAAGATTGACAATATTCATCATTAAACCATCCCAACATTGATGAACCATCACCAAGATTAGAGGTTATATCAAAATGATTAAACATTGGCACAATTATTTTCAAACATATTTGATCCAAATCTGATTTATTCCCTGATTCACTTGATTCTTTTGCATCGATAGTTAATTCAATGGGCTCACTCAAAATTGTTTGATCACATGGCAAAGTCAAATCATCAACATAGTCCTCTAAGGTAGCTGGTGTGATCAAAGTAGTGGGTAGCTCACCGCATGGTGCACTTAAATTGACAAGACATTCATCATACTCATGTGGAAGTGGAAGATTAGTACCTTTGTCATTACCTCTTATGATCAACTCAGATGAGGTAGGCACTCTCGGTGATGATGTGTCACATGGTGGAGGTGATGTAGTCCTCACAACAACGGATGTGGTTGTCATAGTATGCTTAGTAGTTGAAGGGACAACCGTATCAACTCTTGGAATGTGCATCTCGCGCTTGTTCTCCTTGTGCGCAGCACGTCGTTTTATTTCCTGTTTCGCTTTGCAAGCAAGATGAAACAAATGGTCCATAGGATAACACTCTTCATGTATTAGTATCTCCTGAATGTCA
Organism: Triticum aestivum; assembly: GCF_018294505.1. Taxonomy (NCBI): domain Eukaryota; kingdom Viridiplantae; phylum Streptophyta; class Magnoliopsida; order Poales; family Poaceae; genus Triticum; species Triticum aestivum. The sequence goes on from NC_057805.1 coordinate 207,528,606, forward strand.
CGATTTAATCCTCCCCAAAATCTATCCATAAAATCTTCTTCACTTTCTTCTAAAGAGGAATGCAGCAAGGTAGTTTGTAAAGTATCATAATATTTCGTTACGGTGTCACTACCTTGTTTTAAATGTTGCAACTTTGTAATCATGTCACGAGTATAATAAGCGGGAACGAATGTATGTCGCATGGCAAGTTTCAAATCATCCCAAGTAGTAGGTATATCATTAGGGTGTAACCGACAATATTCACTCCACCAAACTACAGCATAACCAGTGAAAGAACCAACCGCAACCTTAACTTTTTTACGTACATCAAAATTATTGGAAGCAAATATATTATTTAGGTCAAACTCCCATTCAATATATAAAGCAGGTCTAAAACGGCCATTAAATGGTGGTATAGAAACATTAACCTGATCATGTGCATTTGGATGTTTGTGCACCTCTCGTGACGGTTGTGGTATTTGCATAGGTGATGGCACATCTCCCACGATCGACAAACCCCATGAATTGACTCTAGATCCTGTCATGATTAGTAGAAACAAGAAACAAAATTCAAGAATAATGTTCCTATGAACTAATAGGATGTGGTGGTAAAGCGCTCACAGTAAAGCAAATATCAATATCTTACAAGTTCTTACCAAGCAGCAGGTGGTGACAGGCAACCAGCGGTGTCAAATAACTCCAAAGATTGAGTAAAGCGATTGCCAGGGGAACGTACGTATACACGGTGTAGAAATATGTGGAGCTGGGTTGGCTATATATGGTAGCAAAATATTAGCAATAATCAATTCAGAGATGCAATGTTGAATAAACGCTCAACGACGGTACTGTGCTGGTCCTAGGCTAGACCGGACTAGAGACGCGAGTGATAGAGGCAAAGGTGTCCCGTCTTTCGATGAGATGATGAATATCGCTTTGATGGAAGTCGACTTTGACGATCCGACTACGAACGTGCGAGGACGTCGCGCCTTAGCAATCGCTAAACCAACTCCGAGAGGTTATCGACCACGCCGGAGCACGATCAACCAGACCACGAGGGTCTGTTTCCTGCGAGCAAACGAAGAACAGGCAAGAAACTGAGATTGCAATCTGGATATTGCGAATATAAGATGAAAGCTTTATTGATCAAGGTGGGGTTCTGTGACGCCTTTGTCTGGTCGCTGAACACAAACGAAGTACGCGAAGTTGCAGCTATGGCGAACTTTTAATCTAAACAAAACCCAAAGTCTAAACGACGCCCTAAGGGCTGTATATATGGAGGAAGAGGGGGGGGGGAACTTCGTGGCCCTTGAGGAAGGGGTCCGAAACCAACCCTATCTCTTGTTTCCCCACACATACGGACTCTAAAAACAGCCTATACTTATGTATTTCGAAATTACATGGGCCTGGCCCAATAATAAGGTGACGCAGCACCTAGAATAGCCTCTGGACGAAAGTTATGAAGTAGCATCTTGTATATTTCGTCCAAGGCTTCATGCACGCATTATGGTGGCTTCAACGTCCTGAAATCATCACTTGTAACTCCGTTCTTGTTCCCCATGCGCATGCCATCATCTCCATGCTTGTTCTTGCTCCAATGTTCATCCTTCTCAAAGCTAGGCCCTTCATTTGTAAGCAAAACAAATGTATCCAATTTAGGCAGCATCATATTCTCATGAACATTAGAATCATTAGCAAGAAACGAAAGTACCTGGTAATTTAATTGGCGTGCGCGAGCTCTAGTAATTGGTCCAGTATGTATAGCAGCAGGGACTGTGGGTGTAATAATTGTATTGATGTCCTCATCACGGTGCATCGCTACCCAACCGTGCACCATACCGTACCAATCCAGAGGAGACGAAGGAGATTATGCGTCAAGTACAGGAGCTGCTCGACAAAGGTTATATACGCGAATCTCTTAGTCCTTGTGCTGTTCCTATTATACTCGTGCCTAAAAAGGATGGTACGTCGCGTATGTGTGTTGATTGTAGAGGCATTAATAATATTACTATTCGTTATCGTCATCCTATTCCTAGGCTCGATGATATGCTTGATGAATTGAGTGGCTCTACAATATTCTCCAAAGTTGATTTGCGTAGTGGATACCATCAAATTCGTATGAAATTGGGAGATGAATGGAAAACTGCATTTAAAACTAAGTTTGGTTTATATGAGTGGTTAGTCATGCCTTTTGGGTTAACTAATGCACCTAGTACTTTCATGAGACTAATGAACGAAGTTTTACGTGCTTTCATTGGACGATTTGTGGTAGTCAATTTTGATGATATACTGATTTATAGCAAATCTTTGGAAGAACATTTGGAACATTTACGTGCTGTTTTTATTGCTCTACGTGATGCACGTTTGTTTGGTAACCTTGGAAAGTGCACCTTTTGCACCGACCGAGTATCTTTTCTTGGCTATGTTGTTACTCCACAGGGAATTGAAGTTGATAAAGCCAAGATTGAAGCTATTGAGAGTTGGCCGCAGCCCAAAACGGTCACACAAGTGCGGAGTTTTCTTGGACTCGCTGGTTTCTATAGGCGTTTTGTGAGAGATTTTAGCACCATTGCTGCACCTCTCAACGAGCTTACAAAGAAGGATGTGCCTTTTGTTTGGGGTACCGCACAGGAAGAAGCCTTCACGGTATTGAAAGATAAGTTGACACATGCTCCTTTACTCCAACTTCCTGATTTTAATAAGACTTTTGAGCTTGAATGTGATGCTAGTGGCATTGGATTAGGAGGTGTGTTATTACAAGATGGCAAACCTGTTGCATACTTTTCTGAAAAATTGAGTGGGCCTAGTCTGAATTATTCTACTTATCATAAAGAACTATATGCTCTTGTTCGGACTTTAGAAACATGGCAACATTATTTATGGCCCAAAGAATTTGTTATACATTCTGATCATGAATCTTTGAAACATATTAAAAGTCAAGCTAAACTGAATCGTAGACACGCTAAATGGGTTGAATTCATTGAAACTTTCCCTTATGTCATTAAACACAAGAAGGGTAAAGAAAATGTTATTGCTGATGCATTGTCTCGTCGCTATACTATGCTTTCACAACTTGACTTCAAAATATTTGGTTTGGAGACCATCAAAGATCAATATGTGCATGATGCTGATTTTAAAGATGTATTGCAAAATTGTAAAGAAGGAAGAACCTGGAACAAGTTTGTCGTTAATGATGGATTTGTGTTCCGTGCTAACAAGCTATGCATTCCAGCTAGCTCTCTTCGTCTTTTGTTGTTGCAGGAGGCGCATGGCGGAGGATTAATGGGACACTTTGGCGTGAAGAAGACGGAGGACGTACTTGCTACACATTTCTTTTGGCCAAAGATGAGACGGGATGTTGAGCGTTTTGTTGCTCGCTGCACTACATGTCAAAAAGCTAAGTCACGACTCAATCCTCATGGTTTATATATGCCTTTGCCTGTACCTAGTGTTCCTTGGGAGGATATATCTATGGACTTTGTTTTAGGTTTACCTCGAACAAAGAAGGGGAGGGATAGCATATTTGTTGTCGTGGATAGATTCTCGAAAATGGCGCACTTTATACCATGTCATAAAAGCGATGATGCTGTTAATGTTGCTGATTTGTTCTTTCGTGAAATTATTCGCTTGCATGGTGTGCCAAATACTATTGTTTCCGATCGTGATACTAAATTTCTTAGCCACTTTTGGAGATGTTTATGGGCTAAGTTGGGGACTAAACTGCTTTTTAGTACTACTTGTCACCCCCAAACTGATGGACAAACTGAAGTAGTCAATAGAACATTGTCTACTATGCTTAGGGCTGTTTTGAAGAATAATAAGAAAATGTGGGAAGACTGCTTGCCTCATATTGAGTTTGCTTATAATCGTTCATTGCATTCTACTACTAAGATGTGCCCTTTTGAAATTGTGTATGGTTTCCTACCTCGTGCACCTATTGATTTGTTGCCTCTTCCATCTTCGGAGAAGGTTAATTTTGATGCTAAACAACGTGCTGAATTGATCTTAAAAATGCATGAGTTAACTAAGGAAAACATTGAGCGTATGAATGCTAAATATAAACTTGCTGGAGATAAGGGTAGAAAACATGTTGTGTTTGCACCTGGAGATCTTGTTTGGTTACATTTGCGTAAGGATAGATTTCCTGATTTGCGCAAATCAAAGCTAATGCCACGTGCTGATGGTCCTTTTAAGGTGTTAGAGAAAATAAATGATAATGCATATAAACTTGAGCTGCCTGCAGATTTTGGGGTTAGTCCCACTTTTAATATTGCAGATTTGAAGCCTTATTTGGGTGAGGAAGATGAGCTTCCGTCGAGGACGACTTCATTTCAAGAAGGGGAGGATGATGAGGACATCAATACAATTATTACACCCACAGTCCCTGTTGCTATACATACTGGACCAATTACTAGAGCTCGCGCACGCCAATTAAATTACCAGGTACTTTCGTTTCTTGCTAATGATTCTAATGTTCATGAGAATATGATGCTGCCTAAATTGGATACATTTGTTTTGCTTACAAATGAAGGGCCTAGCTTTGAGAAGGATGAACATTGGAGCAAGAACAAGCATGGAGATGATGGCATGCGCATGGGGAACAAGAACGGAGTTACAAGTGATGATTTCAGGACGTTGAAGCCACCATAATGCGTGCATGAAGCCTTGGACGAAATATACAAGATGCTACTTCATAACTTTCGTCCAGAGGCTATTCTAGGTGCTGCGTCACCTTATTATTGGGCCAGGCCCATGTAATTTCGAAATACATAAGTATAGGCTGTTTTTAGAGTCCGTATGTGTGGGGAAACAAGAGATAGGGTTGGTTTCGGACCCCTTCCTCAAGGGCCACGAAATTCCCCCCCTCTTCCTCCATATATACAGCCCTTAGGGCGTCGTTTAGACTTTGGGTTTTGTTTAGATTAAAAGTTCGCCATAGCTGCAACTTCGCGTACTTCGTTTGTGTTCAGCGACCAGACAAAGGCGTCACAAAACCCCACCTTGATCAATAAAGCTTTCATCTTATATTCGCAATATCCAGATTGCAATCTCAGTTTCTTGCCTGTTCTTCGTTTGCTCGCAGGAAACAGACCCTCGTGGTCAGGTTGATCGTGCTCCGGCGTGGTCGATAACCTCTCGGAGTTGGTTTAGCGATTGCTAAGGCGCGACGTCCTCGCACGTTCGTAGTCGGATCGTCAAAGTCGACTTCCATCAAAGCGATATTCATCATCTCATCGAAAGACGGGACACCTTTGCCTCTATCAACTAGGTGCATTAGTTAACCCAAAAGGCATGACTAACCACTCATATAAACCAGACTTAGTTTTAAAGGCAGTTTTCCATTCATCTCCCAATTTCATACGAATTTGATGGTATCCACTATGCAAATCAACTTTGGAGAATATTGTAGAGCCACTCAATTCATCAAGCATATCATCTAGCCTAGGAATAGGATGACGATAACGAATAGTAATATTATTAATGCCTCTACAATCAACACACATACGCGACGTACCATCCTTTTTAGGCACGAGTATAATAGGAACAGCACAAGGACTAAGAGATTCGCGTATATAACCTTTGTCAAGCAGCTCCTGTACTTGACGCATAATCTCCTTCGTCTCCTCTGGATTGGTACGGTATGGTGCACGGTTGGGTAGCGATGCACCGGGAATTAAGTCAATTTGATGCTCAATCCCTCGAATAGGTGGTAATCCCGGTGGCACGTCTTGTGGGAAGACGTCAGCGAACTCCTGCAAAATGTTAGTGACAGCAGGGGGCAAAGAGGAAGGCACGTCCTCGAATGAAAATAATTCCTCTTTGCACACAAAAGCATAGCAAACAGATTTGTGGAAATCTAGTTCATCAATATCAGATTTTGTGGCAAGTAAACATGCACTTTTCAATTTAATTTCAGAAACAACACTAGATGGTTTATTATTAGGTTTCATTTGTTGCTCAAATTCCTTTGCCACAATCTGATTTTCACTCTTATTTTTCTCCTGTTTTGCTTTATTAGCTCTATTAATGTCATCTTTCAAAATGGAATCAGGAGTCATAGGAAGCAAAGTAATATTTTTATCCTTATGAACAAGAGTATACTGATTGTTTCTACCATGGTGTACAGAATTTTTATCAAATTGCCATGGTCTACCTAGTAATAAGGAACATGCTTGCATGGGTACCACATCACAATCAACATAATCAACATATGTAGAGATACTAAAATGCACACGAACGGTACGTGTTACCTTAACCTTGCCGCTGTTGTTGAACCATTGGATGTAGTAAGGATGTGGATGTGGTCTTGTGGTGAGAGATAGCTTCTCCACCATCTCCATGCTAGCCAAGTTGTTACAGCTCCCTCCATCGATGATGACGCGAACAGAACGTTCCTTCACAACTCCCTTTGTATGGAACAAATTATGCCTCTGATTTTGCTCTGCTTGTGTGACCTGCACACTCAAAACACGTTGAGCAACTAAACATTCATACCTGTCAGCGTCTTCAGGAGCCATGTATTGCGTCTCATTTTGAGAATCATCTCCACCATGTTCTTCACGTGTAATAAGAGCCAAAGTCTCCTCATCATAGTCACTAGCGGACTCATACCCACCATCCTCAGTAGCAATCATGAAGCGCTGAGATTTGCATTCTCTCGCAAAATGTCCTCTTCCCTTACAACGACGACAAATAATATCACTTGTGTGCCCTGTCGATGCCATGGAAGAAGAAGAGCTCTGCGCAGGCCCGACAGGCGTGCTCCTGGCAGAGAGTGGTGGTTGTGCCTGCTTTCTTGTATCACGGCTGGAGGTGGCACCTGATGGAGGTGATGGTGAAGTGGAAGTAGAAGATGCACGCGGTGTCCATGATGAAGGTCGACCTGCAGAAAAGTTAGTTCGCGCCAATGGCTGTCGATCCTGCACTTCACGTTCAGCTTTACAAGCAAGATGGAATAAACGAGTGATATTATTATAATCCTTATACTCTAGAATGGTCTGAATCTCTTTATTTAATCCACCCATAAAACGTGCAAGCATAGCTTCATTCTCCTCAACAATACCACATCTAATCATGCCAGTTTGTAATTCCTGATAATATTCTTCTACAGAATTTTTCCCTTGTCTTAAACGCTGCAATTTTTGAAGTAATTCACGTTGATAATATGGTGGAACCCAACGAGTACGCATAGCAGTTTTCAAAGCAGCCCAAGTAGCTGGAACAAGATATAATCTACAATGTTCAGACCACCAAACACATGCAAAGCTAGTGAAAGCACAAACAGCAGCAGGAACACGTCTGTCCTCAGGATATTGTAAACATGTAAATCGTTGTTCAGTTTCTAACTCCCAAGTAAGATATATATCAGGAACATATCTACCCTCAAATGGTGGAATATTCAATTTCAGTTTAGGGAGATGGTCATGATCTCGTACCTGAGGTGGTGGTGCCGGCCTACCGTTGCGAATATATACCTGAGGTCGACCTGCTGGTGGTGGTGCTGGTGGCTGGACGTAGTTTTGATTTTGATCAACCTCATCCTCATAATCGCCCGCATAATCGTCATCCTCCTCAGCCGCCGCAGGAGCAGGAGCCAAAGAAGCATCAACAGTAGGGACAGCAGCACCCGAATTGTGACCAATCTCAATTGGAACGCGCTGTGCCCGTCCCACTTGATTTGGAAGGCGGCGTTGGAGATGTGGTTGTTGTTGTTGTAGAGGTGCGACATGTGCAGCCGGTGGTGGTTGGGGAAGACGCTTGAGTAATTCAGTAAACTTGTTATCCAGCTTTGTCTCAAACGACTTCTCCACGGCATCTATCTTCTCCATAGCCTCTTCAAATCTGTTTAGCACATCTCCCACCTGGCCACTCATCATTTGCTGAAATTTATCATGCAACTCCTTGTTCGTCATGTTCGCCCAATCAGTCTCATCGGCTTGTGAACCTGCCATGGTTAGCAGCAATAGAAACACAAAAGAATATGATCCTGTAGACTACTAGAAGTGGTGGGATGGTGGTGTGTCACAAAACCTTCAAGCGAATCTCAAATTCTTACCAGTTCTTACCCAGCAGCAGGTGGTGATCGGCAACCGTTGTAGTCAAAAACTCTCAAAGCTTGGATATAGCGATTACCAGGGAGAGTCAAACGCACGATGTAGACTTATGTGGAGCTGGGAAGGCTTATAATATGGTAGCAAAATGGTAAGCAATAATCAATTCAGAGATGCAAAGTTGAATAAACGCTCAACGACGGTACTGTGCTGGTCCTAGGCTAGACCGTGCTAGAGACGCGAGCCTAGAACACTAACAAAATCACGGCGCTGCACGTAAACAAGGGAAAAGCACACTCAGGAATTTTTTTTTCGCTCTTTTTTTTTGCGCTCTTTTTTTTTTGCGCTCCTCCTTTTTTTTTTGCGAAAAAATCACTATAATGGCGAGTGTCTCAAAACTCTTCCCAGGTCAAACTGACAGGATGGGCACAAAATTTTTTGACTATTTTTTTTTTCGGAAATCAGGGCAGCGACGACGAAAAAGTGCGACAAAAAATCACTATGATGGCGAGTGTCTCAAAACACTACCCGGGGCCTAAAAATAGGATAGGGAAAAAATATTTTTGGTTGCCGAAATTTTGGCCTAAAAACTGCCCGGGGGTCTCCAGACTCTTTTTTTTTTCCGAGACCTACTCAGGCAAGGAAACACGAAACGGAAAATATATGGATCTCTAAAACAAACCGACTATGAAAAGAACTCGGATTGGTGGTGGATATATGGCGGTAGTATATGGCAGCGGTGGTGGTATATGGCAGCGGTCGTGGTATATGGATACGGATTCAAAGCGGTGGCGGATAAGCAATGGTGGTAGATGGCAAGGCGATGATGATGGTGCGGCGGCGGCGTGACAACTTATGACCAGAACTCGAAACTCTAAAAGACTAGACTCTAAGACCAGCAACTTGACACGACGATGCAACCGCAAATTCAACAAAGCAAAAACCCTAAAAAGATTATGCAAAGGCTCAGATTGGTTCGGATATGATGAACTAACCCTAATTTTTTTTTTGTGGCTTTTTCGTGGACTGTAGGTATGAAGAACAGACTCGATCTAAACTACGAAAAACTGTAAAATCTCACCGAGCAACCTGGAAATCTGATACCACTTGATAGAGGCAAAGGTGTCCCGTCTTTCGATGAGATGATGAATATCGCTTTGATGGAAGTCGACTTTGACGATCCGACTACGAACGTGCGAGGACGTCGCGCCTTAGCAATCGCTAAACCAACTCCGAGAGGTTATCGACCACGCCGGAGCACGATCAACCAGACCACGAGGGTCTGTTTCCTGCGAGCAAACGAAGAACAGGCAAGAAACTGAGATTGCAATCTGGATATTGCGAATATAAGATGAAAGCTTTATTGATCAAGGTGGGGTTCTGTGACGCCTTTGTGTGGTCGCTGAACACAAACGAAGTACGCGAAGTTGCAGCTATGGCGAACTTTTAATCTAAACAAAACCCAAAGTCTAAACGACGCCCTAAGGGCTGTATATATGGAGGAAGAGGGGGGGGGGAACTTCGTGGCCCTTGAGGAAGGGGTCCGAAACCAACCCTATCTCTTGTTTCCCCACACATACGGACTCTAAAAACAGCCTATACTTATGTATTTCGAAATTACATGGGCCTGGCCCAATAATAAGGTGACGCAGCACCTAGAATAGCCTCTGGACGAAAGTTATGAAGTAGCATCTTGTATATTTCGTCCAAGGTTTCATGCACGCATTATGGTGGCTTCAACGTCCTGAAATCATCACTTGTAACTCCGTTCTTGTTCCCCATGCGCATGCCATCATCTCCATGCTTGTTCTTGCTCCAATGTTCATCCTTCTCAAAGCTAGGCCCTTCATTTGTAAGCAAAACAAATGTATCCAATTTAGGCAGCATCATATTCTCATGAACATTAGAATCATTAGCAAGAAACGAAAGTACCTGGTAATTTAATTGGCGTGCGCGAGCTCTAGTAATTGGTCCAGTATGTATAGCAGCAGGGACTGTGGGTGTAATAATTGTATTGATGTCCTCATCAGCGAGCCTAGAACACTAATGAGGTCACGGCGTAGCACAACTAGCATCAATGAAGGATATAAGTAGCTCTGGACAGCAAGATATAAGTGAAGATCACAACGGCAGTAAAGATAATGATGAAAAACAACTGCCAAGCAGGATATACAACAACTCTCTCCAACTTTCCTCTTGAAAAGTTTGTGCCAATTTTCTGATAATTTTTTTCAAAGAATGCTACTAACTCAAGCTTTCCAATGCAAAAAGAATCACTCAATTCCGAGTTGATATGAGGAGTGAAAGAATTCTGAAACTGGCTTGAAAAACTGGAATAAGCTGTGTCCGCGAACTTCGGAGGGCAAAAAGACCTATTTAGAAGACGATTTTGAGGTGTCAAATATTGAACTAGTCTCTGCAACTATTTAGATGCGGCTCGTCGCTAGCTTTCATTTGAGTACTCGCGGAGTCAAAACGGACTTCGTATGAGGAAGATATGCCTGTTTTACTAAACAGTGCACAAAACAGATTCCAATCCGAATTCCACTACGAGATTGAGTCTAGATAGATCCGAATTATGTTTTTTTTTCTTCTCTCTTTTTTTTCCTCACACTTTTTTCTTTCTCTTTTTTTTTCTGACTTCTTTTTCTTTTTTTTCTCTCTTTTTTTTCTCTGTCTTTTTTTTCTCTCCCTCTTTCCAAGACAAACTAGATAAGATGCAGATTGGATCAAGCGAAGATGTGAACGACCTCAACTATGATTGTGACAATGAACTATGGGTAGCACATGGTGGAATTTGATGGATGGTGTGGTGGACAGCAGAAGGGATAACGATGCAGCGGCGACGTGACTAATGTGAACAGAACTCGAAACTCTAAACGAACTAGACCCTAAGACCAGCAACTCGACACGACGATGCAACCGATAATTCAATAATGCAAACAATGAATAGAAAATTGCAAAGGCTCAGACTGGCTTGGACAAAAGGATGAATAGATCTAACTTTTTTGTGGCTTTTTCTTGGACAATAGGTAAGAAAATAAATCTAATCTAGGGGAAACTGGAAATTCTCACCGAGCAACCTGAAAACTGATACCTCTTGATAGAGGCGAGGGTGTCCCGATCTTTCGATGAGATGATAACTATCGATTTGGTGGAGTCGACTTTGACGATCCGACTACAAACGTGCACGACGTTGCGCCTTAGCAATCGCTAAACCAATCTCCTGAGGTTACTGACGATGCCGGAAGCACGATCAGCCTGACCACGAAGGTCTATTCCTGCAAGCAATCGAAGAACGAGCAAGAATATGATAAAGCAATCTGAATATTGCGAATATATATGAAGTATTGATAATGGTGGGAATCCGTAAGCGGTCTTGGTCTGGTCGTTGGACACAAACGAAGTACACGAAGTTGCAATGGCTAACTTTTAACTAAACAAATTCCAAGGAAAAAGCTACTAGATGGATCTACTTATATAGGAGCAAGGGGTGGCGGCCAAGGAGGTGGGAGGACGTCCCAAGGCAGCCTAAAACCAACCCTAGGTCGTACAAGGCTCATGGGCCCAAGTGGAGGTGATGCAACACCTTTGGACTTGTAGTTTGACTCGGATTCTGGTGCAACGTCAGATTGTTTCGACCATAACTCAATGGTCCGGACGAATTTAAAGGTGAATCCAATTGAGTTGGAAAGAGCACGAAATCTAGTTTCCAACAAAAAAAGAATCACCCAATTCGGAGTCCGTATAAAAAAGTTGTTGGCGTTTTGAGTCGGGTATGTCTGTGCAGTCCGAATCTGAATCCAGAACGTGAGAGACTTGGACTCTATCTTCTCTTGGCCCAAAAGTGACGTGAGAGGACTTTTCGAACAGAACCTAAACTTCTCCTTTTGCCTTATCTTCATATGTGGATTGTACAAATGTCCCATACACCTGCAATTAGACAAAACACAAAAGTGTGTGAAGTATTTTTGTTCTGAATAACATAAATAGATTATTGAATAGTTTGCACTAGAAATCACCTGACAAATATGCATGTATGCAATATTTTTGGTCGTATCCAAGGTAGTCATGTCCTCATCAGCTGATCAGGAGGAGGATGATTATGCAGGGGATTACGAGGATGAAGTTGATCAAAATCAGAACTACGTGCAACCACCAGCACCCGGTCGTCCACATGCAAATAATACTCTGCCTTCTGCTTCTCAACTAGCTGCTCTACTTGGTGGCACTCTTGGAGATCATGGCCCTTGGTACGATGAATCTTGCGGTATGGCCCATCAGACTTGCGTGTCTCCTCCCCCATAGCGGCAACCTGGCAATCAACGCATGAAGCTGCTTCCTTGCTGGTACCCTCTATTTTGGATTTCTTAGAGGGGCTGGAGTTGCCGGACCCTTCCACAGCCATAACTGTCTTGCCTCTATGCTTTCTATTGCATCTCCAATTCTTCTTTCCCGGGGTGGTTGCGTCATCATTGCCAGAGTCGGCCTCAGCAGTGTCTTCCTCCCTGGGAAGCCTTCTCCCTTCTTCAGCACGCGCACATTTGTCCTCCAACGTATAAAGTTCATTGACGGTCTTTGGCAAATGGACATGCATCTTCTCCCGCATCTTTCGGTTGCGCACATTCGTGTGAAATGCGGCAACCATAGCTGCGGGGTGGATGTTTGGTATGCTTCAATGTACACGGCTGAACCTCTAGATGTACTTGCGCAGGCTTTCTCCTTCTTTTTGTGGGATCACTTGCAAGTCGTTGGGCAATCCTGGACCTTTCTGTCCTTCGGTAAATGCACCAACAAACTCATTGCAAAGATTTGACCACGAGGCGATGGAATTTTTCGGCAAATTCATCAGCCAAGGTCTCGTGTTGGGCTTGAGAACCAACGGAAAGTAGTTGGCTAGGATTTTCTCATCTCTTCCCCCAGCAGCTTGCACCCAAGAACTCTGCTGGGTTTTGATTGCCGTCGTACTTTTTCGGGACTTCAGGCTTGAACGCGTGGACAGACGGCCAGCGGACTTGCCACATCTCACGTGTGAAGGCAGGGCACCCGACCTTGTAAGGTAGGTACCCGCCAACAACGGGTACCGTTGCGTTCGTCCGATTGACGGCGCGCCTCCCAGCGCAGCTGGATAGTGGTGCGGGTATCCTCCACACGCCTTTCTAGCAGCACTTGCCTCTGATCCCGCTGCGTCTGCCGATTTGAGGAAGCCATGGATGCGTCGTTAGGCTACACATCTTGCTGGTTTTGCTGCGAAAGTTGAGGTTGCCGCTGAGAATGATGCCGAGGAGGGGATTGCACCGTGGGTGCAGCACCGGCCCCACGGTCCTCAGCTTGTGCCGCAGGTGCAGTTGGCGGGCGCCATGAGGGATCCACCAACTGGGACTCGTTCGCAGCGGCAAACTCTATCAAACTCCAAATAGTGACCCTCCACTCGTCCATCTTGTCAGCCACTAGGGGAGGGCGATCCAGCAGCATCTGCGCCCGTGCCATTGCTTCCGTCGCCGTTCGGTGCATGTTGGAGCGTGAGGAATGCGACGTTGCTCGACTCCTGGCGGAGCCAGCAGTAGCAGCGTTGCGGTCCTATTGCCAAATTGTGAGGGCGATAGTGGGGTGGCGCGGTGGGAGTGGCACCTGGAGATCCTGAACTTGATCAACTAGTAACTTGCCATGCTGACGTTGTTGCGCACGCACAACAACGGCGCTCGGCGTCTTATCGCGTCCATCTTGCAATGGACATGGTACATGTCTTGATGTCGTCTTCCCCGTGGCCGTCGGGGTTGGTGCAGCGGGAGGATCTCAGATTGCGCCAGACCGGGCGACATCGCTCCGGTGGTTGCACGTCCGCCCGCTCACATCATTGTCGTGGTTGTCGCCAGAGGGTCGTGGGAGTTGACCGGCTCCGGCATGCCTGTTGTCCGCCCCCGCCACGGTGGGCACGGCGACAACACCTCCTGTGCTGGCCGTGCCCCCCGTGGCTTCTGTACCGCCCGTCGGGGTGGTGGCGCCTGCGCCATCCGTAGGTGAATGTGGTGGGAGTTTGGACGAGGATGGTTTCATCGTCATGGAGCCCTTTTTCTTGGGCGCCATGGGTGGCCAAGAAGATGCAGGATTTCACGTAGCCAACGCGCTACGTGTTGCTTTGATCTATGCCAATGCAGATCACCCTACATGGCGCGCCAAAGATGTCAGCGTGGAGCCAGCGATCTATGGGGCAGTGCAGCCCCTTTGCTAGTTCGGCGAGGGGTGACGATCGATGCAGAGAGAAAACACAATGAGGGGCGCGTGATTTTACCCAGGTTAGGGCCGCTCGGAGGCTTAAAACCCTACTCCTGCCTTTGGGTGTATTGGTAGTGTTGTGCACAAGTACACGGAGTGCTCTCCCCCGACAAGAGGTGTGAAGAGAGCAGCTACACGATTACCTATGCTTGAGGGTTGAGAGGATTCGAACCCATCTAGTGTTACCCTAGCCCTCCTTTTATAGCTAAAGTGATGCGGAGCATCCCACGTTCATCCCCATGTACACTCCAACTACTCTCCAAGCCCCAAGGATACACATGACGAGACCTCAAATATACGCCATTGGACACAAGGTGAACTCGCTCCTCTCCGAACCTTCACTTTCCACATGTGAGACATGGCTACTACCTCCAACGTGTGTGCTATGCATGATCAGGTACTTACAGGAAAGCTACGGAGCCACCACATCCAACGGACGAGCTAGCGAGAACGCCAAGTACAAGGACCAAGAGAAGAAGTTGCCCGAAGTCTACAGCCTCCGGACGACCGGACTTCGCCAGACGTCCGACGCTTGGAGGCCGCACCAGCCAGAAGGCCCAGCCCCCAACTCTACAACGACCGGACGACCGACCGAGACCGGACGTCCGACACATCCCAGGCCCCGGACGACCGAGCGGCACTGGACGACCGGTGCCACGGCGACAGAACGCTATTTGCGGAAGTCCGCAGACTTCCGGACATCCGGACCGTCCCGAGCCTCTGGACGTCCGACACCCACCAGACGTCCGACGCGTGTCTGCGCACAGAGATCGGGCCCGAGGCCCATGTACCCCTTCGCCCTTCACTTACCCCTTCATGGCTCTAGACTATAAATAGACCTCCCCTCATCCTTTCTAGGGTCGGCATTTGTTTAGCTCATATGTGAGATAGAGCTTTGCTCATCCATACGGATCTACTCCACGAGAGAGACCGCGACCCCTCTACGGAGAAGATCCACGTTGGATTCCAGACCCCCTCTTGGATGGCCCCATTCAAGACCTCCTCACGGAGAAGAACCAGTTACCCTATGTATCGTCCCTTGTTGACTTTGGATCGTGTATCTCTTTGTGTTCATGGATCTAGCACATGTGTGATTGTTTCTTGTCTATTTGAGTGATTCCTCTTGTGTTTTCCCTCATTTTCCCCTCGTGTTCTTAGTTGGGATTCGCTCCTTCCGTGAAAGATCGGCCGTATAGGGTTCCACCCTACATCATCTTGGTATCAGAGCCACGTTGATCACAATTTCGGAGCCTCCCCTCTTTGTTTTCTATCTTGATTTTGTTGTGTTCTTCCCTAATTCGAGAATCCACACCAAAAATAGCCCCAATTTTTTTGTGATTTGTTGGTATGAAGAAGTTTTGTTGATTTTGATCCATGGATTTGCTTGGTTTCGAGTGGATCTAGCATTTTCCCAAGTTTTCTCACTTTCCATCAATGAAATCTCCTCAATTTTGACCCCAAAATCCCCAATTTCCGCCCAAAATCGCATCCCGGATCTGAAATTTCACGTTGACCCCGACCCACCGGACGACCGACGTTTTTATGGACGTCCGGGCCCCCACGAAGCACCGGACGTCCGTCATCCACCGGACGAACGGAACCAGCCAACAGAACAGAATTTACGGATTTCCGAGCCCGACGAACGGAACCAGCCAACAGAACAGAATTTACGGATTTCCGAGCCCGACGAACGGAACCAGCCAACAGAACAGAACGGAACCTTTTACGGACGTCCGTAACCTGTAGTTTTAGACTTCGGCTGATTTTTGTTTTGTCCATAACTATTTCATTCGAACTCCGATTTTGACGTTCTTTAGCTCGTTTTGAAGCTATTGATATCCCCCTTCTCAAAAAAAATATCACCAACATCATTTGACTCCATCAAAAGTTTGGAACTTTGGCATCTTTGCCTTGGGCTTCCACCACATCATCCGCATAACCACCACTGACTTCCGCAACCTAACCCTTTTTGATCCCCATAGCATTAGTGTTGCTTGAGTAGTGATTCGAGTCTCCTAAGGTGTTTCGGCTACATAGGGACGGTTGCTTCTTCATCAACCACCACCACCACTTCCGCATAGGCTTGCCCACCATACACTTCCACCACCCCAACTTAACCCAATTTTGTTTGAGTTGTGAGTTGT
This sequence comes from Triticum aestivum, assembly GCF_018294505.1. Taxonomy (NCBI): domain Eukaryota; kingdom Viridiplantae; phylum Streptophyta; class Magnoliopsida; order Poales; family Poaceae; genus Triticum; species Triticum aestivum. The sequence goes on from NC_057805.1 coordinate 207,545,053, forward strand.
GTCTCCTAAGGTGTTTCGGCTACTTCGGGACTGTGACATTAAACTTCGACTCACATAACCCAATAATCTCCACTTCACCATCATCCGTCCGTGGCTTACAAACGAGAAACCTTCGACGGTAACCTCCATATCGGTATCATCTTGGTATCGTGGTATCCCACCATTGTATTTTCCCTTGCCATTGCATTGATAATCTCTAGCCCATTTTGCGTCACTTGCCTATCGAGACTAGCCATTTGAGTATTGCCGGCAACGTTACTTGTGCACATTAGTGATCTACACCTTCCATTGCATACATACCATATCATCTTGGTATCATATCATCCATTGTGTCACAAGATTGTTCCTGCATATACACAATTCCTATCTTGGTTTGTGCATTGTGCAAAAGTGGCCATACAAAAAAATAAGCTTTTAAGAAAAAGAGAAAGAGCAAAGAAGCTTGTAAGCAATAGCCATAGCATCCTACCACATTGCATATCCGATCATCTTGGATCATCTTAAGAAACACCGGGAACCATACATATATAGCATACTTGGGATAGAAAGTTTATCCATTTTCCATATCATAGGTTGTGCACAAGTGTCGTATCCGCCTATAGAGCAATCGTGCTAGCATCTCTCTTGAGTTGTGCAACACGAGCGTTTTCCATGGATTCCACATTTTGTGCTCATTCCTTGGTTGCACGACCCCATTTATCTATCCGTGTGTGCGTTTACGTGTGCCATTCTTTGCTATTGGTCTACTTGTTACATTTGCGAATTTGTGAATCTCTTTCAACTTTATTGACTCTTGCTAACATTTTGCATTAAATTTTTGTGCCACTATCCTCACTGAGCTCCACCATAAGCCTTATTTGTGCAGGTGTGAGAAATCGACGAGATCGGTACCAATTGTGCTATTTCCTTGTTACATCATTGAGTGATCATTGATCCATTTTCAACAACGGTCAAGCTACATTTGGTATAGTTCTCTCCTTTCTTCCACTCATATTTTATCGAGTTTTGTGATGGATAGGCAAGGCATTTCATCTCCGGTCTTCCACAACAACGATGGCACGAACAACTACATCACCAAATCGTCAATCCTCGATCTACAACGACAAATGCAAGGCACACAATCAAGATTGCGAGAGTGCATCAAGAACATCTCCATCGACATTCGTCACTCCGAAGCAAGGAAAAGGGACTACATCGACAACAAGCTTTCCGCACAAAAGGAGGAGCAAGATGCAAGGATGGAGGAGATTCGGACTTTGTTGGCCAAACGTTCCTCCCCTTCATCATCCTCAAGGCGGCGGCGAGCAAGTCAATCATCTTCGGAGCGCCCACGCGATGCAAGCGCAATTCGTCCATGTCCACATCTCCATGGCGACCACCATCATGTTCGTGATCCACATCATCATGAAGGGCAAGTCACCTCCAAGCATCATGTGCACGACGACGACGAACGGCATCTACTACGAGCTCAAGCGCGACAACGACACCCTCATCATGAAGATGCTCCACAAGAGCAAACATACAAGTCCCAACAAGCCCTACTTCACGCCAAGGCCAAGCTTCAAGAGCAAAAGATAAGACCGCGAGACGACCACCACCAAGACGAACCTACGGCTACACCAACCACTTCGGCATCTTCGCCAAGTGTTCTCAAGGCATCTTCGCCTTTGGACGTACGTCATCTTCGCCTACTTCCCACGAGTTCGCCTACATCGACATCTTCAACAACGAGGCGACCAACTACGAGCGAGGGCGACACTTCCATCTTCGGAAGCCCCTCAAGAAAGATGACCGAGCATGGGAAATTCCCTTCGGTCATGGAGACGAGCTACGAGGTGCCACATCATATGGACCTCCAACAACAAGACGGTGAAAAGAAGGTTGAGCAAGGGCCATCCCCTTCGACCACGGCGACGACCATGAACCTCTTCAACAACATGAAGACAATGCCCATATTGGACTCATACTCCGAGTCAAGCTACGCGAGCGTGTATGAGACCTTCTCTTTGGTCTCGGAGGAGAGTGATGTTTTGCCACATCCTACGGCGTTCATCTTTGGAGACGTTTGCACCTACACCTCTCCGACACCCACATATGAAGAGATGCCCCAATTACCATGTGAGGAGAGCCACCAACCCATGAGTGAAATGAGTGACTCCACCATATGTGACATTGAGTGCATTACCTATGAGAGGATGAGTGTGACCACCACTAGCCCCACATTTGAGAGCATGCCACACATCCTACATGAGGTTGAGAGCCATTTGAGTGACTCCACCAACCATATGAGTGAGTGCATCCTTGAGGGAGTGAGTGAGCCACAACACTTAGTGAGTGAGGTAGCTGAGACGGCATGTGAGGCCACTATGATTTCTAACAACTTACCCTCTACTCTAGTGTGTTTTCTCCTTTGGTGCTAGGTCTCCTACATGACGACATGCCTATCCTTGACAAGTACATACCTCCAATGGAGACGACGATGGCCATGCTGGAAGAAGATGCACCCCCCACATGGTACCATCAAGTTGCAACCTCGCCTACAACACATGACCGACACTCCAAAGGTAACATAGGTGATGGTGCTTCTCTTGTCCCACTAGTGGACTATCTTCCCAATGATTGCTCGCATGATGTTGACCCACCTATTCCCATGCTTCATGCTAGTGCTACTTCCTCATGTCATGACTTACCTATTTATGATGAATATGATGATGAGCATGTTGAATTGCCTAGTTGTGATGCTATGCTCCATAGGATATCATGTGAAAATTCTATTGGTCACGTCATGTTTGACAACCCTTTAAACTTGTCATATGATATGAGTGAGATCTCCCATATTGCATCATTTCAATCTCAACATAGTAACTATGCATGCCCCATTAAAATAAATCCCATTTGCACTTATGGCATAGATGACGAGATGATGGTCATTGGCTTTTGTTTTTCATGTGATGATATTGCCATACTTCCTTTACATGATTTACGCAATTCCTCTACTATAACATGCCATGATCACATAGAACCAAATATGCTTTGTTTTGGATGTTGTCAATATTCTCCGTGTGATGTTTCCATTAATGCTCACGAGGAGACCCCCATAGTTTCCTCATACATATTAGGAGATTTTGATGCATTCCATACTTTGCATGATTCCCATAATTGCGTACACCATATGCATTCCATGAATAACAATGCTCTACATATTTCTCATGATGCATTACACAATTTGAGTCTCCATTATGCTACATAATAACAAACCTATCATGATGGATGACATGTTTCTATATCATGCATCTCATTTATTTGCGCATTGGATATTTGGTGCTAACCAACACAAGCACGTATGCATCATGATGGATGATGTGTACATATACCACGCACACACAATTTTCCCTTTGTCTTTGTTTTGTGTAGGTACTCACGTTTACTCGTTAACCTCTCAATCCCAAGAGTTGATGAAACGAGCTATTGAAAGCAACGAAGATTTGGGATCCCGTGGACTATCCTTACCACCATTCCCTTCGCGCAAGAACTACGCGCATCTCTTCTACTTAGCTCTCACACGGCTATGGGCCATATATCACTTCTCACATTATGCCCATTCTACTATCGTGTTCACTTTGCATGTTATGCTTGCTTCTATGCCTTTGCCATGCAATTGTGACCCTTGCTTGCATCTACCCATGATTCACCATTTTACTACTCATATGTGTATTTGCATGCTTGGTGGAGATCCTTGTTGCTATTGACATGTTTATCATGTGCCGCATGCTATTGATGCTTGTTGTGTTGGGAGAGTCATGATGTCCCATTGCTATTTACATATGGCCTCTTGCCAATACATTGATGATATTTTGCTCATATATTGCCTTCATGTTTGTGATATGTCTTGTGAATCATTCGTGCACACTATTTGCACCCATGACATGCTTGACATGATCCCTTCTAGTACGTTGCATCTTTGCACTCCTAGCTTGCTTGACTTGATCACTATGATTGCTTGCTTTGTCGCATCACTCATGTTCCATTCTTACTCGCTTTCTTGGGTTGATGACATATATGCTCTTGCCTCTCACATGATTTATCTTGATCATTGTCTCTTGTCTCCATTAGTGCCATCTCTCATATACCCTTGTATTGAGTGCCAACTTGCTATGCTTATTGATCGTGGAGACTTTGACACTTTACTTGTGATGCATGCTTGTTTGATTGAGCCTATTGTATTTGGTTGTTATCGCATCATATACCTCCACACTATGAAATGCTCCCTTGTACTTTCTTATGATGAGCATGATGCATACACTTGTTGGGTATCTTACCACACGAATGATAGGTTTTGCACTTCCGCTCACCTCATTTGTTTTTCCGAGTGTTTGTCATGTTCTTTCATTTTGAAGGATTCACAAGGCGATACCTTCATGAGACAACTTGGTTATGTGAAGGCGTACATGATGCGCGACACCAACATTTTCGACATCATCATAAAGGTGAACTCCTTCCCTTTGAGCCATCCTCAAATACGCATATTGGATGGGTCACTCTTTCATTGCTGCTTCCTTCTTGTTGTCTACATGATACATCTCGTGAATGGAGGAACGACATTGGAGATTGGCTCTATGGACCTTTACGTTGAGGAGCGCTCGGACTTATCGGATGCACCTTCGAACCTCCACACAAGCCACGACATTGAGATTTGGTACACCAACACCTCCATATTTGTTGATTGTGCTCACACATGTCGTGCTCGCTGGACATATCATACTCACCACAAGTTTGCACCACATGGATTGACTCACATTATGCTTGTCTTGTTGCATCTATTTCCATGTCATCCATTATATTTGAGCTTGTGCATTTCCTTAGCAAATTTGTTGTGATCTTCCTTGATGGATTATTCATACATAATGATCACATTTCCTACCATCAATTGCATGATAAAATAATCATATTGAGCATCCATTGCCATGCTCATGCTTTTGATAAACCGTCTCACTACGACATCATTTTGCACCGTGGTTGCATTGATCATATTCACAACACATTTGTGTGCACAATGATTGCATTTTCTCACGTGAATGCTTTGCATATCATTCTAGATCATCTTGATAAGCTTCATGCGCTTTGTCACGAACAATCTTGCCGAACGGACTCATACTTACTTGATGGATGCTTTGTGTGTGCTAACCATTGTATTTCCAAGTGTACTTTGTGTTTGCTCATTTTGCATGTACCACATACCGGAGACACCTTGGAGTACTTGGATTGCGCCATGTCTTCAACTTCGTCCAACTACAAGTCCATCCACGACAACCATTTCCATGGTGATCAGAATCACGATCCGAGGTCGGATCTTTCCCAAGGGGGAGGAGATGATGCAGAGCATCCCACGTTCATCCCCATGTACACTCCGACTACTCTCCAAGCCCCAAGGATACACATGACGAGACCTCAAATATACGCCATTGGACACAAGGTGAACTCGCTCCTCTCCGAACCTTCACTTTCCACATGTGAGACATGGCTACTACCTCCAACGTGTGTGCTATGCATGATTAGGTACTTACAGGAAATCCACGGAGCCACCACATCCAACGGATGAGCTAGTGAGGACGCCAAGTACAAGGACCAAGAGAAGAAGCTGCCCAAAGTCTACAGCCTCCGGACGACCGGACTTCGCCGGACGTCCGATGCCTGGAGGCCGCACCAGCCAGAAGGCCCAGCCCCCCAACTCTATAGCGACCGGACGACCGACCGAGACCGGACGCCCGACACCTCCCAGGCCCTGGACGACCGAGCGCCACCGGACGACCGGTGCCACGGCGACAGAACACTATTTACAGAAGTCTGAAGACTTCCGGACGTCCGGACCGTCCCGAGCCTCCGGACGTCCGACGCCTGTCTGCGCACAGAGATAAGGCCCGAGTCCCATGTACCCCTTCGCCCCTCACTTACCCCTTCGTGGATCTAGACTATAAATAGACCTCCCCCTCATCCTTTCTAGGGTCAGCATTGGTTTAGCTCATATGTGAGATAGAGCTTTTCTCATCCATACGGATCTACTCCACGAGAGAGACCACGACCCCTCTGCGGAGAAGATCCACGTTGGATTCAAGACCCCCCTTGGGTGGCCCCATTCAAGACCTCATCACGGAGAAGAACCGGTTACCCTATGTATCGTCCCTTGTTGACTTTGGATCGTGTATCTCTTTGTGTTCATGGATCTAGCACATGTGTGATTGTTTCTTATCTATTTGAGTAATTCCTCTTGTGTTTTCCCTCGTTTTCCCCTCATGTTCTTCGTGTTCTTAGTTGGGATTCGCTCCTTTCGTGAAAGATCGGCCGTATAGGGTTCCACCCTACATCATAAAGGGTTACCACAGTGGTCATTACAGGGGTCATCAGACTGATGTAAAACTATCATACTGTCACAGCCCCAGTTTAATGCTTGTAATTAGTGGCATTGCATCCATGAATATTATTTAAATTTCTGAAACTCGAATTGAGGATTGTTGAAGCCTCAAAACTTTAATCAAAAGAAGGGCAAAGAACCCTGGAAATCTCATTCTTTGTTTCCAAGATGTCCTTTTTGCAATGTTTGAGAATTTTGGCAAGAGCTATATATCAAACCAAAATTTAGGAACATTTTTAAGGAATTACTTTTGGGACTTTGAATTTAAATCAATAAGTATTTGACTTTTGGATTATATTCATTTTATATAGAATATATTTCAAAAGGCTCTGAAATTATATATGTGCCTTTGGAAAAGTCCATAATGGCAACATACAAATATTCGGAAGGTTTTGCCCTGCTTTGGTTTACTTTTGAATTTGAATCAGTGGAAAAATGATTAAATAAAAAGAAAACAACACAGAAAATAAAACAGAGCAGAGGCTTACCGTGCAGCCCACTTACCTGGTCGGCCCACTGGCCCGGTGCCAGTCATCCCTCTCCTCAGGACAGAAGGACGCCACGCGTGCGGCCGGCGCGCGCGAGCACGAGCCCGGACACCTCCTCTCCGCCTGCTTGCCCCCGGCCTCCCCTGGGATGCCACGCGACCCCCTGGAGCCATCTGGACCCCCTCGCTCTCTCCCTCTCCCCCGTTCCCCTCCTCTGTCTCGCTCTCTCACGCCCACCGAGCACGCCCGTCACCACCGTCGCCGTCCACTGTGGCTACGGAGACCCCCTCGTCCAACCACCGTATCCCCGAGCTTCGCCATCCCGCTCTTCCTCTCCTCATCGACGCATGCAACTCCAGGAGCAGCAGAAAACCGCCCCCGTTGTCTTCATCACCGCTTCTGTCCGGTGACCCCCGTGGTTGATTCGCCGTCACAGACGCCTCCCCGAACCCGTTGAGACCGCCGACGAACTCACTGTGAGCATCATTTCCCCCCTAGAATGGTCGTCGATTTCTTCCTGTAGCGCTTTCCCCATGAGTACCGAGAGCTCACCATCGTCGGCCGTGTCGCCGACGAGTCCAGAGCTCGAACCAGTAGAGCCCGAGGACGCTACCGTCCTCCTGGCGCTCCCAGATGGCCGTAGAAAGCTTCAGCTTGCTCGCCCGTGCTCTGTAGCCTCCTCCCCGATGAGCCCATGTGTGTGCCGCCGTGCGAGGTCGTCGCCGGCATCGTTTCCGGCCACCCCGCAGCCTCCCGTCCGGTCCTTTGGATGCGGACGAGCGAGAGGCCCTCCTTGGTGCCAGCAGCGCGATGAACTGTCGTCCCTAACGCGAGTTCGGCGAGCTCTCACCGTCGGTTTGGTCATTGTCGGCGTAGATCCGGTGATGATGACGTGGCTGCTTAATTAGGGTTTAATCACCTAGTTAATTAACCAAAGTGACATAGACAGTTGGGCCCCACGCCCTTACTTAACCATAGTTTATTTCCTGTTTAGTTTTAACTAATCACAGTGGCCCCATGCGTCAGCGTTGACCTTGCTGACGTGGCCCTTGACTGACCCCACGTGTCAGCGACCCTAACCAGCCCTGGGTCACTGACCAATGGGTCCCACGGGTCAGGTTTGACCTGGACCGGCCATGTTGACTTACTGATGCAAGGCTGATGTCATGCTGACGCAGTAAAGGATTTTCTGGATTAAAACTAATTCAGGAAATTTCAAAAAATGACTTAAACCTCTAAAAATCATAGAAAATAATTTGTAACTCCAAATGAAATAATTTATATGTGAACAATGATCAGAAAAATCCAATCTATCCATCTGTACCATTTTCATGCATGTTAGAACAACTTATGGCTGCTGTTTAGGACAAATCATATAAAGGGCATTTAAACCTTCACATATGGAGTTTGAATTTGAAACTAGGGTTCAAACCAACTTCATTTAACTTGTTGCTAGTTGCATTAGCTCAATCAATAGCATATTTCCATGTCACATTCATGCATCATATTGTTGCATTGCATTGATTGTGTTCTTTCTTGTTTGCCCGTATTTGTCCCCTGTTAGTAGACATGGTTTCGGCGATGTGATCAATGACACCGTGAAGAGCTTTACTATCTTCAGAAGTGCCAGGCAAGCAAAACCCCCTTGTTCATTCTGATACAATCCCACTCTCTCGCTCCTGCTCTCTTTTACTGCATTAGGACAACAACGATTCAATTGTTAAATGATGCGGTAGTTGAACCCCTTTCCTCTGCATGACCTGTCTTTGCCATAGTAAATAGTTGAAACCCACTAGCATGAGTAGGAGTTGTTTGAGCCATGATGTGCCTACTCATTCATGCTTGTTTTTCATGCTTGCTACTGCTTAGAGTTGAGTCAGGTCTGATTCATCGGGGATGAATTGGAATGTGGTGAACATGTCCTACTGTTGAGAGCTAAGTGCGTGAACACGATTTGGTAAAGGTAGCGGTGAGAGGTCATGTAGGAGTACATGGTGGGTTGTCTCATTGAAGCCATCCTCGGGAACTGAGTTCTTTTTTGTGATCCATGAATAGCTACTACCACACATTGGGCTCCGGGCACTCCAAGATCTCTCGACTTATTAATCAACCTGATCTTTGTCCAGGAGTTGCAACTAGTTTCTGGTGTTTGTAGGTAGTGCTAGTAGTCTACCAAGTGGCACCCGGTACAGGTGGGCTTGGGACAGGCTAGGTCCAGTGGCATGGTGTACCAAGCGTCGCCCGTTTGGTGGGCTTGGGAACCCTGCTTAAATCGTTTGGGGCCGTGAGCGACACTCCGGCCGGATCTCCTTGCGGATGGAATCTGAATAGGTGATAAACCTGGACTAGAGACTTGTGTGGTTAGTCAGGTCGTGGCCGACTCCCTCGCCAGGCTTCCGCTTGAAGGTTGCCGAGATACACGACGTGTACATGGTGGTAAGTGGTGAGAGCGTGTGTGAAGAAGTACACCCCTACAGGGTTAACATCATCTATTCGAATAGCCGCGTCCACGGTAAAGGACTTCTGGGTTGCCTATACAATTCATAGATAAGTGAAAGTGGATACTATAAAATGCGTAAGATAAGCGTGAGTGCTATGGATGGCCTTCTCATAGGGAGACGGGAGCGGATCCATAGTGGTGTATTGATATGGTGAATATGTGGACTCGTGTGCGCCACCTCAAAGAGTTACCAGCAGTCGTAGTACAGGATAGCCACTGAGTCAAAGTTGGCTTGCTGCAATCAAACTCCACCACCCCTTTATTGATACTGATGCATATGTAGCTAGTTTGATGTAAGACTTGTTGGGTACATTTGTACTCACGTTTGCTTAATTTATGTTTTTGTAGAGAGACTTCAGTCTCACTAGTAGTTCCGCGTGGACTTCGACGTTTAGCTTGTTACCTCAGCTACGATCTTGTACCCTTGGGAGGGTCTTGTAGATAGTCAGGCCTCTCAGCCTTTTTCATTTGTAGTTGTGCGTACTCAGACATGTTTATGCTTCCGCTTGTTGCTTGTATGCTCTGTATGTTGGGTCATGAGACCCATGTTTGTAGTACTTGGCTCCTCGGAGCCTAATGAATAAATACTTTGAGTTGTAGAGTTTTGTTGTGATGCCATGTTGTATTTGCACATATCGAGCATATTGTGTGTATGATTTGAAATGCTTGGTATGTGTGGGATCCGACAACCTAGTTGTTTATCCTTGGTAGCCTCTCTTACCGGGAAATGTCTCCTAGTGCTTCCACTTAGCCATGGTAGCTTGCTACTGCTCCGGAACACTTAGGCTGGCCGGCATGTGTCCTTCTTTGTTCCTGTGTCTGTCCCTTCGGGGAAATGTCACGCGGTGTCTACTGGAGTCCTATTAGCCTGCTACAGCCTGGATTCTCCGGAGTCCTGTTAGCCCAGCTACTACAGCCCGGATTCACTCGTTGATGACCAATACATTCGTTGCTAGGTCATGTAAGCCTGTCCCTGTAAGTTAGTGCCACTTTGGGTTTACAACTAGTCATGTCGGCCCGTGTTCTTTGTCATATGGATGCTAGCGACACTATCATATACGTGAGCCAAAAGGCGCAGACGGTCCCGGGCTAGGTAAGGTGGCACCCGTGGGAATACCGTGCGTGAGGCCGCAAAGTGATATGATGTGTTACATGCTAGATCGGTGTGACTTAGGATCAGGGCCTGACACATACCCAACTCTGGCAGTTAGGACAAAACACATTAAATGCGCTGCTTGGTGTCAAGTGGAGGTTGAAGCCCGACAAGGCTACCGTGCCGCTTAGCCAGTACCTCCTATTAGCGTGACACGCCATCAGGATAGGTGCCAAAAAAGGTGTTTTACCCCCTCAGCAAGTTGACACGCACGGGTTACGTCCGCCTAATGAAAGAGGTGGAGCACTGGTGTTGGCAGGAAGCCCATGCCTAGGGGGTGCCGGGGCTTGACTTGCCGGCTCGTCCGGAGTTGGCTGCTTCTTTTGAGGTATTTGTAGCTTGTCCCAGTGTTTCGTCTTCTTAATGCTCTCCTCGATCTCACGAAGAGCGGTTTCTCTGGTGTAGCTGCATATGAGACTTGGTAATTGACACAAGAATTCACAGCACGCCTATGCATAAGTCTGGGCGGCAAACACTCTCATTTGTTGCACCGGACAGACCCCATCAAATTTTTGGAACTTTGGCGTCTTTGCCTAGGGCTTCCACCATATCGGCCGCATTACCACCACCGATTTCTGCAACCTAACCCATTTTGTTTCCCATTCCATTTGTGGTTGCTTGAGTTGTGATTTGAGTCTCCTAAAGTGTTTCGGCTACTTAGGGACGGTTACTTCTTCATCAACCACCACCATTAGTTCCACATAACCTTGTCCACCATACACTTCTGCCACCTCAACTTAACCCAATTTTGTTTGAGCTTGTTTGAGTTGTGGTTTGTGTCTCCTAAGGTGTTTCGGCTACTTAAGGACGGTGACTTCAATTCTGACTCACATATTCCATCAACTCCACTTCCGCATTGCCAACTTCAAAACCACCACCGCTTTCCGCTACCACCGTTGACATTTGAGATTTTGAATTCATCATTTTTCCATTTCCTAAAGTGTTTCAGCTAATTAGGAATGGTTCGACGTCGAGAACACCGCCACTCATCATTGCCACGAGGTCGTCGTCGACATTAACCACTTCATCATTTTGAAACCATCAACCGTATGCAAGGATGGTAACTTCGATGACACCATTGTATTTTCCCATTCCATTGCTTTGTTAACCCCGAGCCCATTTTGCGTCACTTGCATATCGAGACTAGCCATTGAGTATTGTCGGCAACGTTACTTGTGCACTTTAGAGATGCCCCACCCGCACCTTCCATTGCATACATACCATATCATCTTGGTATCATCATATCATCTCTTGTGTCACAAGACTGTTCCCGCATATACACAATTGCTATCTTGGTTTGAGCATTTTGCAAAAGTGGTCATATAAAAAAAATAAACGAGAATAAGCTTTTAAGCAAAGAGAAACAAAGAGCTTGTAAGCAATAGCTATAGCATCACCACATTGCATATCATACTACCATATTGATCATCTTGGATCATCGTGTGCGAAACACCGAAACATCGTATATACATATATACATGGGATAGAAGTAGTTGCATTTTTGTCTCTTATAGGTTGTGCACAAGTTTTAGCCTATTGAGCAATCGTGCTAGCATCTCTCTAGAGTTGTGCAACAAGAGCATTTTCCGTGGATTCCACATTTTGAGCTAATTCCTTGGTTGCACGACCCCTTTTATCTACCCGTGTGTGTGTGTGTTTATGTGTGCCATTCATTGCTATTGGTCTACTTGTTTCACTTGCAAATTTGTGAATCTCTTTCAACATTATTGACTCTTGCTAACAATTGCATGAAATTTTTGTGCTACTATACTCACCAAGCTACTCCATAAGCCTTACTTATGTAGGTGTGAGAATTGACAAGATCCGGTACCAATTGTGCTATTTCCATAATAAATTGTTGAGTAATCATTGATCCATCTTCAACATTGGATAAGGTACATTGGTCTAGTTCTTTCCTTTCTTCCACTCACATTTGCTCGAGTATTGTGATGGATAGGCGAAGCATTAAGCTCCGATATTCGACGACAACGACGGCGCGAACAACTACATCACCAAGACTCACACCTCGAACTACAACGAGCAATGCAAGGCGCACAATCTACCTTGCGAAAGCGCATTGACAACCTCGCAACCAACATACGACAATCCGAAGCTCGGACAAGGGACTACATCAATGACACATTCGACTACAACAACAAAAGGTTGAACAAATAAATGTACGACGTGTACAACAAAAGGATGGACAAACACATGGAGGAAATCCAACGAATGTTGTCCGACTACAAGTCTTCTTCCCCTTCGTCATCCTCAAGGTGGCGACGAGTGAGTCGCAAATCTTCGGAGCACCCATGCGATGCAAGAGCAATTCGTCCATGTCCACATCTCCATGGCGACCATCATCACATTTGTGATCCACATCGTCATGAAGGGCAAGTCACCTCCAATCATCATGTGAGTGCCGACGACGAACAACATCTACTACGAGCTCAAGCACGACAATGACACCATCAAGATGAAGATGCTCATGATGCGTACACATACAAGTCCCAACAAGCTCTACATCAAGCTATGTCCAACCTTCATGATCTCACAAGAAGACCGCGAGACAAGCACCACCAAGAGGAAGCTACTGCTACCACGACCACTTCGGCATCTTCGCCAAGTGTTCTTAAGGCATATTTGCCTTTAGACGTATGACATCTTTGCCTACTTCCCAGGAGTACGCCTACATCGACATCATCAAGTCCAAGGCGACCACCTACGAGCGAGGGCGACACTTCCATCTTTGGAAGCCCCTCAAGGAAGATGGCCACGCATGGGAACACCCCTTTGGCCATGGAGACGAGCTGCGAGGTGCCACATCATATGGGCCTCCTACAAAAAGACAACGATAAGACGCTCGAGCAAGGGCCACCCCCTTCGAACATGGAGGCAAGCACGAATGTCTTCAACAACATGAAGACGACGCCCTAATGGGATCATACTCCGAGTGAAGCTACGAGACCACACATGAGACTTTCTCTTTGGTCTCGGAGGAGAGTGATGATTTGCCATTTCCTACGACATTCATCTTTGGAGGCGTTATGGATGAGGAGGTTGAGCATGGGACTATCCCTTCAACCAAGGCGAAGATAGAAGTTAAGCATGGAGACATCTGCACCTACATCTCCCCAACATCGACACATGACGGGATGCCCCAATTCCCATGCGAGGAGAGCCACCACCCCATGAGTGATATGAGTGATCCCACCATATGTGACATTGAGTGCATTTCCTATGAGAAGATGAGTGTGACCACTACTAGCCCCACACATGAGAGCATGTCACATATTCTATGTGAGGTTGAGAGCCATTTGAGTGACTCCACCAACAAAATGAGTGGGAGTATCCTGTTGGGAGTGAGTGAGCCACAACACTTAGTGAGTGAGGTAGTTGATAGGGCATGTGAGGCCACTATGATTTCTAACGACTTAACCTCTACTCTGAGTGTGTTTTCTTCTTTGGTGCTAGATCTCCTACAAGACGAAGGCCGATCTTCGCGAGTCCATACCTCCAATGGGAAAACCGATGGCAATGATGGACGGCAATGCACCCCCACATGGTAGCATTAAGTTGATGAAGCTATTGACCAAGTCTCAATTTTTGCAACCTCTCCTACAACATATGAGCGGAGCTCTAAAGGTAACATAGGGGATGGTACTTCACTTGTCCCACTAGTGGACTATCTTGGAAATTATTGCTCGCGTGATGTTGATCACCTTATGGATTCATCGCATACTATGTATTGTTTTGATATGCCATCCATTTATGATGAATATGATGATGAGCATGTTGAATTGCCTAGTTGTGATGCTGTGCTCCATAGGATGCCATGTGAAAATTCTATCGGCCACGTCATGTTTGACAATCCTTAAACTTGTCATATGCTATGAGTGAGATCTCCCATATTGCTTCATTACAATCTCAACATAGTAACTATGCATGGCCCATTAAAATAAATCTCATTTGCACTTATGGCACAGATGACGAGATGATGGTTATTGGATTTTGCTTCTCTTGTTATGATATTGCTATGCTACCTTTACAAAATTTGTGCAATTCATCCCATATACCATGCTATGAAAATGATTGTACATCGCATGATTCCATACATTGTGTGAATTATCCCATGAATAAAATTGCTACACATGAATATGGTGATGCATTCCAAACTCCATGCCATGAGAATTGTTATAGATTGCATGAATGCATCCAATGTGTGCACCATATGCATACCATTCATGACAATGCTCGAGATATCATTCGTGATGCATTACACAATTTGAGTCTCCATTATGCTATACATAACAACAAACCTTTCATGATGGATGACATGTTTCTATATCATGCATCTCATTTATTTGAGCATTGGATATTTTTTGCTAACCAACACATGCACGTGCGCATCATAATGGATGGTGTGTACATATAGCACACACACACAACTTTTCCTTTGCCTTTGTTTTGTGTAGGTACTTATGCAAACTTGTCAACCACACAATCCCATGAGTTGACGAAACGAGCTCTTGAGAGCAGTGATGATGTGGGATCCCGTGGATTGTCCTTACCACCATTCCCTTCGCGCAAAGACTACGTGCATTACTTTTACTTGGCTCTCGCATGACTTTGGGCTATTTACAACTTGTTACCTTATGCCCATTATACCGTGCTCACTTTGCATGTTAGCCTTTTTCTATGCCTTTGCCATGCAATTGTGACCCTTGCTTGCATTTACCCATGATTCACCATGATACTACTTCTATGTGTACTTGCATGCTTGGTGGAGATACTTGTTGCTATTGCCATGTTCTATACATGCTCCATTCTATTGTTGATTCTTGTGTTGGGAGAGTCATGATGTTCCATTGCTATTTACATCGGACTTCTTGCCAATACAATGAACCTACTTTGCTCATATCTTGTTTTCATGCTTGTGATATGTCATGTGCATTATGTATGCCCACTATTTGCACACATGACATGATTGCCATGAATACTTCTAGTATGTTGCATCTTCGCACTAATAGCTTGCATGACTTGATCGCTATGATTGCTTGCTTTGTTGCATCACCCATGATCCATTCTTGCTTGTTTCATTGGGTTGATGACATATATGTTCATGCCTCTCACTTGATTTATCTTGATCATTGTCACTTGTCTCCATTAGTTGCATGTCTCATATCCCATTGTAGTGAGTGCAACAATGCTATGATTATTGATCTTGGAGACTTGGATAACTTAATTGTGATGCATGCTTGTTTGATTGAGTTTAATTATAGCATCTTATGCCTACAAACCATGCCCTATACCCTTTTCATTTCTTATGCTAATAATGATGGAAACACTTGTTGCGTATCTCACCCCACAGATGATGGGTTTTGCTTTCATGCTGACCTCATTTGTTTTTTGAGTGTTTTCCATGTTCTTTCATTTTGAAGGATTCACAAGGCGGTACCATCATGAGTCATATTGGTTATGCGAAGACATACACGATGTGCAACACCAACATTTGCGAGAAAATCCTAAAGGTGAACTCCTTCCCTTTGAGCTATATTCAAAAAGGCATACTCGACGGGACATACTTTCATTGTTGTCTCCTTCTTGTCTACATGATACGTATATTGGATGGAGGACCGACATTGGAGATGTACCCTTTGGACCTTCAAGTTGAGGAGTGCTCACACTTTGTGGAGGCACCGCCGAACCACCACTTATGCCACGACATCGAGTTATGGTACAACACCACCCATAATAAATTTGCATCTTATGCATGGATTGACTCACATTATGATTGCCTTGTTGCATCTTGTATGTCTATGTCATCCATGATATATGAGCTTGTGCACTTAGCAGATTTGTTGTGATCTTCCTTGATGGCATATTAATACATAATGATCACATTGTCCACCATCAATTGCATGATAATGTAATAACATTGAGCACCCATTGACATGTTCATGCTATTGATAAACCGTCTCATTACGACATCACTTTCCAGAATGGTTGCATTAACCACATTCACAATACCTTTGCGTGCACAATGAATGAATTTGCTCCCATGAATGCTTTGCATATCATTCCATATCATCTTGATAAGCTTCATGCGCCTTGTCACGAACAATGTTATCGGATGACCTCATGCTTACTTGATGGACACCTTGTGTGCACTAACCATTGTCTTTCCAAGTGTCCTTTGTGTTTGCTATTTTTGCATGTATACCATCCCAGAGACACCTTGGAGTACTTGGCTTATGCCATGATTTCCACTCCGTCCAACTACAAGTCCGTCCATGACCACCCCTTCCATAATGATGAGGTTCACGATCCAAGGTCGGATATTTCCCAAGGGGGGGGGGAGATGATGCAGAGCATCCCAAGGTCATCCCCATGGACCTACCTTCATCACTCCAAGTGCCAAGTGGACCGATGACACGTGCACATGCAAGAGCTCTCAAGACCGAGGTGACATCTCTCCTCTCGCAAATCTGATGTAGGGTGGGGGGATTCCCAAAGAACACGAAGAACACAAAGAGAGGAAACACTCAAATCAACGAGATTTGATTAAACATGTGCTAGATCCAAGAACACAAAGGGTGATGCACGATCCAAATCCAACAAGAGATGATACAAATGGTAACTAGTTCTTCCTGATCCGTGACAAGATGGGGTCTTGAATCCACGAGGGGATCTTCCCTAGATGGGGTCTTAAATCCACTTGGGGGATCTTCTCCTAGGAGGCCTTGATCTCCAAAAGAGTAGGTAACAACTGGATGAGCAAAGCTCTGTCTCCAAAATGCTAACCCTAGAAGTTTGGGGAAGAAGGAGTATATATAGTCTAGGGGGCGAAGGGGTACATGGGCCTCGGCCCAAAGTCACTGCGTGCAGGCAGGCCGGAAGGTCCGGGATCAGGAAGTTCCGGGTAGGTTTCGGCCGAAGGTCCAGGGTAAGCCGAGAGTTGACGCGGTCGGGGCTGGTCTGGTTTCCCAGGACCAGAGGTTCCGGGGACCGGAAGTTTCGGGAGAGGTTCCGGGCGTGTTCCGGCCTAGACAGAGAGTCGCCCGGGCATCTTCTGGAGTGGCGAGGGCCGGAGGTTCCGGGCTGCCGCCGCAAGGTCCGGGCTTGGCAGAAACTCTACACAAGTCTTGATGTTGGCCATATCTCCTCCTTCAGTCCTTGGTTCCTCGTGATGCTCGTTGTACCTGATCATACACAGTATCTCTGATTGAGGTAGCAACCATGTCTCGTTCACATGTAAGGGAAGCTCAAGTAGGAGAGATGTCAGCTCGGACTGAATAGTACTTGTGCGAGCGCTTGTCATGGGTCCACTAGATACTTGGGGAGACATAGGTAGGTCCATGGGGATGACCTTGGGATGCTCCACCATCATCTCCCTCGCCCCCTTGGAAAATATCCGACACCATGGCAGGGAGAGAGATCCTTGACGTTGAAGATATCGCTTACGTTGTACTTGTCACGTGGTATGTCGATCTTGTATGCATTGTTGTAGTAGTGTGCGATCACCTTGAAGGGTCCATCGACTCGACGTAGGAGTTTGGACTTGCATTCATTGGGAAGCGATCCTTGCGGAGGTGTAGCCACACAAGAACTCCATTGTTGAATATCATGGTTGCTTGTTGATATTAAGCTTGGTCACGAGGCGGTTGACTTGGCGCTCGATTGCTTGTCGTGTATCTTCATGCACCTTCTTAAGATAGCTCACTCATGCACCCGCGTCCCTGGTGATGTGCTCTTGTAGAGGTAGCGGTAGAATGTCCAATGGGGACAAAGGACTAAAGCCGTAGACGACCTCGAAGGGGGACTTGCCGGTAGTCGAATGTCTTGCGCGATTGTAGGCGTACTCGGTGATGGGCAAGCACTCCTCCCACTCCTTAATGTTCTTCTTGATCAACACGCGTAGGAGAGTAGATAGGGTCCGGTTTCTGACGTCCGTTTGGCCTTCGGTTTGTGGATGGTATGCCGAAGAGAATAAGAGCTTGATTCCGAGCTTGGCGCAAAGCGCCTTCCAAAAGTAGCTAAGGAACTTGACATCGCGGTCCAAGACAATAGTCTTTGGCACTCCATGTAGACGCAGAATTTCCCTACAAAAGAGATTGGCAACATGTGAAGCATCGTCTATCTTGTTGCTTGGGATAAAGTGTGCCATTTTAGAGAAATGGTCCACAAGAAGAAATACAAAATCTTTTCCATTTTTAGTTCTAGGCAAACCAAGCACAAAGTCCATACTAATATCTTCCATGGGTGATATGGAATAGGAAGTGGCATATAGAGACCATCGGATCGGGCTTTAGACTTAGCTTTACGACATGTAGAGCATCGGTTGGTGTAGCAGGAGACGTCACGAAACATCTTAGACCAAAAGTAGTTCTTGGAGAGTGTAGCGAATGTCTTGTCTCGTCCAAAGTGTCCCATGAGTCCTCCTCCATGTCCTCTTGCAAAAGTAAAAAACAAAGAGAAGACTCGGGTATACAAAGTTTGTTATCTCTCATTAGATAAACATCCTTGATATAATAGCGCTCCCAAGATGTATGCGTGAAGCATTTGGTTTAAGGAATAGCAAAAGTAGGATCATGCGCATACAAGTCTTTTATGTGCTCAAAGCCAATGACATTCAATTTAAGTTGAGTTACAAGCATGCATTTGCGAGAAAGAGCATCCGCCACAACATTTCCTTACCTTTGATGTACTTTATAACATAAGGAGAAGACTGAACAAACTCACTCTATTTGGCATGTCACTTATTCAATTTCGTTTGACCCTTAAGATATTTAAGCATTTCATGATCCGTATGGATGACAAATTCATGAGGGACAAGATAATGTTCCCACACATGCAAGACTCTTACTAAAGCATATAAATCTTTGTCATAAATGGGATAATTAACTTGCGCTCCGGAAAGTTTCTCACTAAAGTAAGCAATTGGGCGCTTCTCTTGCATTAACACACCTCCTATGCCATTACCGCTAGTGTCGCAATGGACCTCAAAAGTTTTATGAAAGTTTGGTACTGCAAGCAAAGGAGCATGAGTAAGCAAATTCTTAAGCTCATGAAATGCAGTATCTTGGGATGGTCCCCAAGCAAATGGTGCATTCTTCTTACTCAAGGCATGCATAGGTGATGCAATAGTGCTAAACCTTAACGAATCTACGATAGAAACAGGTTAAGACAAGCAAACTATGCACTTGTTGAAAGTTGCTTGGTTGTGGCCAAGTTTTAATAGCACCAATTTTAGCTTCATCTACATGAACACCCTTAGAAGACACAACAAAGCCCAAGAAAACAAGCTTGTCTACACCAAATGTGCATTTCTCCATATTAGCATAAAGGCGCTCATTTCTAAGAGTTTGCAAAATGACTCTAAGATGGGTGACATGATCTTTTAGAGAATCGCTAAATACAAGTATATAATCAAAGTAGACCACAACAAGTATGCCAATATAGGGGTGACGGACAAAATGCATCACACGCGTAAAAGTGCTGGGTGCTTCGAACAAGCCCATAGGCATGACCAACCATTCATACAAGCCAAACTTGGTTTTGAAAGCGGTTTTCCATTCATCACCATCTTGAATGCGGATTTCGTAGTAGCCACTTTTAATATCAATTTCATAGAAAATGGTGGCTCCGCTAAGCTCATCTAGCATATCATCAGCTACTACAATAGTGTATTCCATGGCCCCCTCCTCATGGAAAGAAGTTACTACTTGAGCTATGGAGGATGCTCTTTGACCGATAGCTACATAAACACATATTACACCTTGCCCTTTTTGATTGATAATAAGGCGTGGAATGGGATGCCTATAGCGAACGGTAATATCATTTATGGGACGACAATAGGAACACATGCGAAAACTACCATCTTTCTTAGGCACAAGAATAACCGAAATGGCACAAGTACTGAAACTTTCACGTACATGCCCGTTGTCAATGAGTTGTTGTACTTGCCTCTGTATTTCCTTGGTTTCTTCGGGATTGACACGATAAAGTGCCTTGTTTGGTAACGGTGCGTCGGGGATGAGGTCGATGCGGTGTTCGATGCCTCGTAGTGGAGGTAGACCCGGAGGTAGCTCATCATGAAAAATGTCCATGAATTCCTGCAATAGATTAGACAACACTAAAGGTACGGTAGATGGTGAGGGGTGTTACTTCTTGTCGCTTTGTAACACCCCAAAAATTTAATCATATTTTCATTAAGTAAAATTTGGGGAGTAATAAAAAATTTATTTATACTAGGTCATTTATTAATGTCAGAGCCTTTTCTGTTTTTTGTTTTACAAAATTCTTCCCTCCATAGAGGATTATTTTGTAGGATGTTGTGGTCCTTGGTTGTTTTATAAATCATTTCATCATAAATAACAATAGGAAATATTTTCATGATAAAATGTTCCACAAATAATTCTTTTACTAGCATTTTCAATCCTTGAAATGCTTCTATTGCTCTAAGATCATTTTAAATAATTGTTTTAAAATGCCACAAAAAATATGAGAGGTCATGTCATGCCTATATGTCACTTTTATGCAAAAACCTAACTAGGTCTTTTCAAAATTTTGAGTGAAACATCCTATTTTTATTTATGTCCCATTCTTGAGTTACAACTACAACCCTCTTCTCCCTAGCTCAAATAATTCTGAAACTTAGCCATATTGTAGTCCTTCCAACCAAAACCTTAAGTCTAGGAGATCAACTCCATTTGCATCTTTGGACTACACTAAACATCCCTCTCAAGTTTCTATGCAGAACTAAATTCTGGTAAACTTGCACTAAGTTTCTCTTCTTGCCAAACCAACTCCACCATCATCTCTACCATCTAAAAAACCCCACCCTGCCAAGTTTCAAATTCATCAAAGCCCTCTAGCTTGCTCTAGCATTCTTTCAAACACCTTCAGCTCATGACAGGATTTGGCAAAGCTTTCTGAACTCCATATGACACTTGAGCCCTAAGCCAAACCAACATGTCCATCATTGCTCCCATGTTTAGAAGCACCACCCTGGTAATTTTCAGCTCATTTGGGTCCCCGTAGAAGCCACTAGCAATTTGTCAAGCACCTACCGTGCGTGCACTGGGCGTGGCCAGAGTGTGCGTTTTGCACGCGTCGGCATCGAGCTACTGCCGTGTCTCTGCTGCCTCCCCCTCTCGTCCTGATTTCCTATGGATCAGCCCGACAGCCCAGGACCTCGCGGACACCCTCGCTTGGCCTCTAGCGCCGGCCACCACCGTCCACGACGACCAGGAGCGCCGCCCGACGAGTCCCACTTCGCCTCGTCTCTGTCCAGGCCCCTCTTGCTTGAATGCCAATGACTTGAGCTCATCTGTAGCTCACCGACCACACAAGAGACACACCGGCCACGCCACGTCCTTGCCACCGCCCCGTCTGCCATCAATGGACGCCGCCGTAGTACGCTCGGGGACGGCACCGTCCGGGCCACCTAGAGCTCCCCCGAGCCCGCCAGCACGCTCCACAATTAACCCAGGCCACCACCATCCTCACCGACCACCCCGCCGACCTCAGTGACTTTACCTGCCGCCGTAATGATCGTCGCCGCCGTGCTTATCCTCTGGAAACCGCGGAACTGACCCCCTCACGTTATAAAAGCTCACACAAGCCTGCTCCTACCCTCAACACCACCTCTCCATCCTCCGCAAGCCACCTCGGGTAGCCAAACAATCGGTTATGGTCGTCTTCTTCCTCTCCGGCAATTACTGCCGCCGCCACTGTTCGGATGGTTCCGACGCCGTCCGGCCCTCCCTCTCCCAAATTTCTTCAACAACAGCCTCCTTGAGTACCTACTGATCCATCCCCGCACTCGATTTTGCCCGGGAGCCACCATAGGCGAAACGCCCAATTCATCTCCGCCGGAGCCATCGGATGAGCTCGCCGCCGGCGACTCCGTCCACCCCCGGGACCACGGCGACCGTCAGAGGGACTGCCTCGACCTCCTGAGCTCGTAGGTGGCCTCGATTTTCTGAACGGTGCCACCGTTCGCTGACGCCGAATGCCGGAGCTCCGCCTTTGTTCGGCCAGAGAAGGAGGCGCGCACATGGACCGGTCAAAGCTGACTAGTGGGCCATGTAGGCCCACTGTCAGTGACCCAGCTCTGTGCCAACTCGTTTTAAATGGAGACGTATTCCTCAAAGTACATCTCCTCATCTGGAAAGCGTGTTCTGTGAAAGCGTAATCCCTGAAGTACGTTTTCCCTATTCTGAAAGTGTATTCTCGCTCGAACCGTTTTCTTTTTCTGTTTTAATTTACAATCTAGATTTGACCCTAACATTGACTGGCTCTAGTTTTTAAACCACAACACCATATGACTTGATTCTTTTTCTTTTATTTCTCAAATTTCATCTAGTTTATTTTAGTATTTATTTCAAAATTTTCCAAGGAACTTTTATGTACTGTTGTGGAATTATGTGGTAATGTCATTATTTCAAAAATAGGAAAATGGAGGGAAGATTATTTTTACAAACATTTGGGGTGCACCCGACACTTTTGCATGCCCAAGGCAAGCATCTTGAACACATGATATGGTGAATGCATAGTTGTTTGTTTGCATGTCAAATTGAGGTATGAATATGTTGAATTCATATAGAATTTTCATAGTATTGGTCATACATGCATGATCACCCTGATGGTATTTTATCTTCACTTAAACATGAAGTATAAGTGAGTACGGTTATTTTCATGTGCCATATGTGCCTGTGTTGGTCCAGGCTAATTTGCAGGAAGAATCAGTCACGAGAAAAGTGACCGTGAGACTGAAACCTCGTTGTGACGAGAATGATCAGGAGGGTATGCTGGGACATACCAGGTGGTGACCTGGGTACTGCCAAGGAGTTATATTGTGCTAACCACTGGCGGAAAACTTAAACCTCCTGAGTTGATCGTAGATTGAGTCTTGTTCCAGTAAACCCCATACTGGTTTCGTGCTACCACTTGTCCCTGCCACAGGCAGGGTACAGTTCTGTAAGTTGTTATCCCCTTTCCCTGCACACACCGTACAGAGAGGCCACGATGAGGGTTTCCAGGTACCGGCTGCAATGCCAGTCATAGGGTCAGGGGGCATGGGTGTATCCGGATGGACCGAGAGGGGCACAACCCTTGTAATCCGCGCGTGTTAATAGTGATCCCATGCTACTCGAGATGATGGTCTCCCTACCTTAGAGTTTCGCTTGAATGATGCCTTGGGTGATTCCTGGCATCCGTAATGTTAATCTGGTGTGTGCTAGTCAGGTCTGTTTTTAACCCAAAGGCTGTAACGGGAATTAGTCAGCGTCCTAGGTGTTGGCTAAAGAAATCATGTACACGTGGGTAAAGAGTACACCCTCTACAGAGTTATATCTATTCGAATAGCCGTGTCCATGGTTAAGGACTACAGTCTGGGTTGGTCAAGTGTCGGTCATAGTGTCAGTCTTCGGAGGAAATAATTAAAGTGATCATGGTTCCTTTTGCAGGATAACTAATGTCACTACTGGTGCCATTATGAATATTATTGTTGACATGGATATTGATGTGGACTAACCTTTTCCTCTTATGTGCAATCTTGAGTATCTCTTGGGACGGCTAGACTGCGCGGGATACTCAAGTTTATTTTCGTTTCTGAGTATCACTTGGGATGGCTAGTCGACCTGGATACTCGTGTTATTATTTTTCTTATAAGCCCTTTATGAGGCGTCGCTCAGACACCCGACTATGGCATTTATTTTTTCAAGACCTCTCGAGGTGTCACTTTTAGACACCCATTTGGTATTTCTTTTTAAGACCTCTCTAGTCGTCGCATTTAGACACCCGCTTGGCATTTTTCTTGAAATTCTTCGGGCGGTCCAACGCCCGATGTTCCATTTCATTTCCTTGATTTACTGCTGACATGGTTTACTTATCCTTCCGCACTGTATGAATATTTGTCATGCTATGCTTTAATTTTCAGTCAGCACATGCATATAATTTAATTCATCATGAGCGTATGCATACGGTATATCGTTTGTTCATCATGTTTGCGAGTACATTCAAACGTACTCACTAGCTTGTCCCTGGCTATTGTCTTGGCCAGATCATGATTCAGAGAGGAGTACTGCGAAGACACCCCACGACCTAGGATTCGAAGATAGCAGCCGTGCGAGATAGGAGTTATCCTGGTCAGTTGTTCCCGTGGGAATGGAGTTCCATCAACATTGTGGAGATCCACGAGTCGCTTCCATCATCTGCCACTAGAAATCATTGTTGTACTCAATGGACCTATAAGGTCTTGTACTCAAATCCTTGTAATTGCTAGGAATTCTGTATCAAGGAAATATCCACCAGCAACAGTAATCCTGGGGCTGGTGGTGACATAAGGGTCATTTGCTGGGAATTTATGTCCCGGAAAACCGGCCCCGACAACCTTGGTATCAGAGCCAGGATGACCATTGGCTAATCCTATCTTAGCCTAGTCACTATCCCTAGGTTTCCACGCCGTCCATTTCCTTTCCCTATCCGCAGTCAAGCCCATCCGATCCGATAACCGCATAGTGGCCAGCCGACATCTTTTGGACAGCCGGTGCCCAACCTATCATCCTGACCCATAGGGCGTGCACCCGTGGCCGACAACTGAGTTGTCCTATCCGCAAGCATGCATGGAAGACTGGCTTATAAAGGAAGCCTTGCCACTGCTAAGCACATCACAACCTTCACTCGCACCCTGATTTTCCAAACCACCAAGATGCCTGGTCCCATCGTTCGCAACGAGACCACCGCATCCGAGCTTGGAGATTTTGTAGCCATCCTCACCAATCTCACTTGTCGTGCTTTTGGCATTGACGAACCCCCAGAATATGTTGTGTACCAGGAACACAAGTGATGCCATCCATCACTTCTGGGCCACAGTACACATCTACGGGAGGGGAACCACATCAGAACGTCTGTACCGGTTCACCGGGAGGACGAACTCCGACGAGCCCCAAGCCATCCAACTTGCAGCCCAAGAGGGTATAGTTAATCTCCGGCACTTGTTGCCGAGGGTTAACACTCGCCCTTTCTTCTACTCCCATAGCCGTGGAGGCTATGGTAGCCCGACAGAGACCATGAGTCGGATCCTGAGAGCGCAAGAAGCACTATTCGACCAGGTCACCAATGACCTGATTGCAACCCGCAGGACACTTGCTATCCTGACATCGGTGAGAAGTGCAGCTGCAACCGACACCGACACCCTGATAATGCTGCTTGGGAGGCCAGTTGAGCCCCCAAGGTCTGCTCCTATCATCTACCCCGGCAATGCCTTCGCCTTCCCAAGGGAACTTCGTCGTCTCTTGGAGACCTACTCCAACGGGATTGTGACCACGAGACCCCACGAGGGGCATCATCGCTATCCCAGCACTGTAGCTCCCACTACAAGAAATATGTTAATCCATGATAGTAACAATCCGTCACGGACCAATGAAAAATTGTCGTGGATGTTCATCCATGACGGAGTAGAAATCCATCACATATATCGCGTCATAATTTGACACTGTACCATCCATGACGGATCTTGACCGTCACGGGTCTGCACCCAAGCCCACCCAGCCCAAACTAGGCCCGAGCCTTCATGACAGAACAAACCATCATGGACAAGCGCCACGTAGGATTTCGGATTGACCGTCTGCACTGACATGGCTGCCTACGTGGATCCTATATTTCGTCATGGAAACCGTCATGGTTTTGGTATAATTTAAATTTAGTCCATCCAATTATCCCATTTCTTTTGGTCCAATTTTGAGCATGTACATTTTTTATCGTAATGGATTACACGGAACATAATGCCAGCTTGGCCCACCACAAGATATTTGTCATACAATGCATAGACGTGTAGTATTAATGGAGCTATAGCCGCAAGTATATACAACATAGCAGTTTACAGCATCCTCCATGAAATGATAAATTACAACATCAATTGACAAAATACAAAACATGGCAAGGTCAGGAACCAGCACAATCCAATTTGCGTCAACAAAACATACAAGTTCTTATTCAGTTTGTCTCCGTCAACCCTCTTGATTTCAGCTATCATGTCGAAGCGGATGTTATAGGCAGCATCAAATACAAATATGATCTGCCCAAAGTTGGAACAAACATTAGACATTTGGTTGCTCTTGGCAGCATGACTGAACCTGACCAAAGAAACAAATCAACTAGTAACATATACCCTATTGATCATGAGATTCAGGAAATAAAAATTATTAGCATAGCAGATCTAGTGATAACTTGCTGGCACAATTTTTAAATCATATGCTGCAAGTTTATTTGACTTGCAATAAAACATCAAAACTACACGAGGAAAAACAAATGCAGTTCTTATATTCCCTTTGCTACCTTGCCATGCAGTCTGATTGATTGATCAATAAGATGCGATAGAAATCAATAAATCAGCCTATGTTTTAAAAATAATTTGTTACACTAAAAGGAAATCTTATTTGTTCAATAATTGGTGTACTTTAGTCAAACCACTAAATCAATCTAGCTAGTATAAAGTAACTCATAGCAACTGTCCAGTGTATTTACAAAATAACAAAGAAGATAGTACAAACCCACCAGAGCAAGAGCTTCAACAAGAACAACAAGTGAGGCATTATTCTTGCTGGTGTTTTTAACAACATCAGTGAACATCAAAATACTCTGTAAACCTGCAGAATGACAAGAAACATTATAATCCATGAACTATTTGTCTATGTTGACTGTGTAGTACAGTAGTAAAAAGAGTAGTACCTCAAACAAAGCTCGCCTTGCACTAGGATCCTTAATGGTAAAGAAGTATTGAAGAGCTCTACTTGCCTTAACCTGAAATAATAACCAAATTTATTTTTAAAATAAATGAATGTGAAGAAAAATTGCATCCAAGTTGAATAGCAGGTATACATATTTCTTTGAACAACACAGAAAACTCGATGATGGATGTGACATAATTCAGTTTAATAAACAAGATAATGACAATAATGTGTTATGTCAGGGCCACACAAGCGTTGAGTAAAACTACCACCTAGAGTACATGTTTTGTTTCGTCACACAAAATAAAAAGAAAACATAATGTTCCAACCATAGCAACTCAGCTCCACCAGCTTTTAGTTTAGAAAATTATATAATTTTGTTTCTTACTTAGTATTCACATCAAAGATTATGTAATATGCATTTGTGGCTTGTGAAATGCGGCTTAGCATTATAATTTTTCTTGGCAAAACCCCAGGTAGATGCTTCATAATTTACATCACATTTGCATACTGCAATACAGACATTCAGACGTTTATGATAAAAAATCACAGAAAGAAACATGCAGCTAATTACGTTTCTGACTACAGTCCATCAATATTCACAACATCTTGGTACAAGCTACAAAGTTGTAGGAGGCATAGAGCAGCCTTCTTTCTAACTACAGGCTGGCAGCTACTTGAAATATGATGGGATGTTTCATTACTTCAGTCGCTAAAGTCAGAAGATAGGGAAAGATGAGTGAAATACTATCCACTCACGAGAAGTTTCTAGGCACATCAATTAACAATGCATGTTACCATAGAAACGGGGGAACGTTTTGTGTTAAACTAGCAGTAACCATGCTTGAAAAAAATTAGAAGCAACATGATCTAATTCAGATCTAGTGTCCGTATAGAACATCAGCCATAGGAAATTGAGAATGACAAGTAGGGCATGGAAGGGAATGAAACTCACCCTGCGTATCTGCCGTCATGCACATGTAGCGCAGCTGCCCTGGTCCTTGACCTTGTGACCACGCTGCTCTGCCTCTAACACGGTGGTCGTCGCGGTCCAGCCCAATGGCTGCGAGCGCATCGAGCTAGGGGGCACCATCCACGAGGCGAATAGGGCGCGAAGTTGCGCGGTGTGCGACGGAGAGGAGCCGCCGGAGACGCACCGACGATGGATGCGAAGCCGCAGCCGAAACCCTATCCACATGATTGGGTTCGCGGGCGAGCGCCGAAGACCTGGAGTGGCGGATCCAGACGGACCGGAGGTTGGACAGGCCGTAGACCAGCCCGTGAGCGTGGTGCGCGGTGGCGGACGTCACCGGAATCTGCGGGCGCTGGCCACGGCGTGAGTGGTTTCACGAGAGAGAGAAAGGTTGCCAGAGGGATGGATGGGTGCGGGTGCGGCGGATCTGGCAGTTGCCGAAGATGCAAGGTGAGAGGAGGGGAGGGGGAGGGCTGGCGGCGATCTGTGGGAGGAGGTAGGAAAAGAGGTGGTGGGTGGCGGCTAGGAGAATGGGGAGGGGATGTGACGGAGGGGCAGAGAGGAGTGGGCTGAGGAGGAGGGTTCTAGGGTTAGCTTTTTATACCGGGAATAGTTACACGGGCTTGTGCGGGCTTCTAGGGCTGTAGCAGGATGTCCATGACCGTTTCTCAAGACGTCACCGGAAATCCGTCATGGATTAACAGGTTTCTTGTAGTGTCCCCGTCCTACCCCGAACAACTCCGACACTGAAGCTCACGGAGAAGCCTCGACATCTACAAGGCACACCCGACTAGATGTCAACAAGGTGGACTGAGTCCACCAGGAGTGTTATCAAATCCTAGTAGTCTTGTTGTCTTGTATTTTCGAGGTAGCATTCGCATGGTGTAGCGAGCTTGTAAAATTACCCGTGTGCCATTATTTCAATGGTACTATGTGTGATCTAGCGTAAAGGGTTGGCGTGCTGCGACCGAGTAAATGCTAGACACAACTGCCGACACGCGTAGTAATACGACACACTCCTTTTGGAAAGTGATGTCCAAGAATTTGACTTGGACAACCCTATGTCGGAGCCGATACACAAGTCGTACCAGCGCCGCATCATCTTTCCCAACCTAGGCACCTTATAAGGGGTTGTATCTATACACTACACCAGCCACCACCACACTTGAGCATCACTCTTCTCCATTCATCCTTCCATGTCTCACCTCGGAGCCTACCTACGAACTTCAGATACAAGCCCTGGTAGTTTCATTAAGGTTTTGTGGGATCTGAACCGCAATACCCTTGGTTCCAGCCACCCACCCCAATATGAGTTGTTCAAAATGAGGATCACCCCTGATTACTCGAAATACTAGGCAGTGGTGCACATCCCATGAGAGGATTTAAATCAAGGCCCTCCATATGTTGTCTTCACTGGGAGATCCATGCCAACCTCAGGCATGGCTATTGAGGCTGCTGCTTATGAAGCAGTTACCCGTCTTTGATTCACAGTACCCGCTGCCAGTGAAAGGAAATACTACTATTTCCCAAGCCGCGCAACTTCTGGAGCAGAAGCCACCTTCCGTTGTGAACGTATAGAGAGAGATCCAGCTTTGGCCAATCCCATTCAGTATCTGATGGCAACTAATGGATTACCTCCATTATCTTGCTGTCCTGAATCCCCACATCGCCATTGGTGGACCACCCTGGCCAACTGCGGGAGGGCGTGTTCTTCATTTACTTCCTTCACTTTCCTCGAAAGAAGAAGATTGTGCTCCGGCACAGGGAACCCTTCCACAATATCTTGTAGATCTCAACTTCGGACTGTAGACGGTCATGAGAATGGTTGTTGCTGTGTCTAACGCTTGGTTACATGATGCAACCATTGTATTGTAATTTAGGGGGTATGTCATAAGTGCATTGCCATGACTGCATTCTACATATGATCATTTGTTGTGATTTGCATTCAGTTCTTCCGCCCTTAACAAATCTCGAGGATGAGATTTCCTTAAGGGGGTAGATTTTGTAACACCCCAAAAATTGAATCATATTTTCATTAAGTAAAATTTGGCCAGTAATAAAATTTTGATTTATACCAGGTCTTTTATTAATTTCAGAGCCTTTTCTGTTTTTCTGTTTTACAAAATTCTTCCCTACATAAAGGATTATTTTGTATAATGTTGTGGTCCTTGGTTGTTTTCTAAATCATTTCATCATAAATAACAATAGGAAATATTTTCATAATAATATTTTCCAAAAATAATTCTTTTACTAGCATTTTCAATCCTTGAAATGCTTCTGTTGCTCTAAGATCATTTTAAATAATTGTTTTAAAATCCCACAAAAATTATGAGAGGTCATGTGATGCCTATATGTAACTTTTATGCAAAAACCTAACTAGGTCTTTTGAAAATTTTGAGTAAAACGTCCTATTTTTATTTCTGTCCCATTCTTGAGTTACAACTGCAACCCTCTTCTCCCTAGCTCCAACAATTCTGAAACTTTTCCATCTTGTAGTCCTTCCAACCAAAACCTTAAGTCTAGGAGATCAACTCCATTTGCATCTTTAGAGTACACTAAACATCCCTCTCAAGTTTCTGTCCAGAACTGAATTCTGGTAAAACTTGCACTAACAAGTTTCTCTTCTTAGCAAACCAACTCCACCATCATCTCTACCATCTAAAGAGACCCCACCCTACCAAGTTACAAATTCATCAAAGCCCTCTAGCTTTCCCTAGCATTCTGTCAAACACCTTCAGCTCATGACAGGATTTGGCAAAGCTTTCTGAACTAAATATGACACTGGAGCCCTAAGTCAAACCAACATGTCCATCATTGCTCCCATGTTTAGAAGCACCACCCTGGTAATTTTCAACTCATTTGGGTCCCCGTCGATGACACTGGCAACTTGTCAAGCACCTAGCGTGCGTGCACTGGGCGCGACCAGAGCGTCCATTTTGCACGCGTCGGCATCGAGCTACTGTCATGTCTCTATTGCCTCCCCCTCTTGTCCTGATCTTTCTATGGATCAGCCCGACCGCCCAGGACCTCGTTGACACCCTTGCTTGTCCTCTAGCG
Source organism: Triticum aestivum (assembly GCF_018294505.1). Lineage (NCBI taxonomy): Eukaryota > Viridiplantae > Streptophyta > Magnoliopsida > Poales > Poaceae > Triticum > Triticum aestivum. The sequence continues at coordinate 207,576,366 of NC_057805.1, forward strand.
CCAGCCACCGCCATCCACGACGACCAGGAGCGCCGCCCGACGAGTCCCATTTCGCCACGTCTCTGTCCAGGCCCCTCTCGCTTGAATGCCAACGGTTTGAGCTCATCTATAGCTCACCGACCGCACAAGAGACACACCGGCCACGCCATGTCCTCGCCACCGCCCCATCTGCCAGCAATGGCCGCTGCCGTAGTCTGCTCAGGGACGGCACCGTCCGGGCCACCTGGAGCTCCCCCGAGCCCGCCAGCACGGTCCACAATTAACTCAGGCCGCCACCATCCTCACCGACCACCCCGCCGACCTCAACGACTTCACCTGTCATCGTAATGATCGTCTCCGCCGTGCTTATCCTCTGGACACCGCGGAATCGACCCCCTCGCGCTATAAAAGCTCACCCCGAGCCCGCTCGTACCCTCAACACCACCTCTCCAGCCTCTGCAAGCCACCTCGTGTAGCCAAACGACCGGAGATGGTCGTCTTCTTCCTCTCCGGAAATTACTGCCGCCGCCATTGTTTGGATGGTTCCGACGCCGTCCGGCCTTCCCTCTCCCAATTTTTTTCACCAACAGCCTCCTTGAGCACCTACTGATCCATCCCCGCACTCGACTTTGCCCAGGAGCCACCATAGGCGAAATGCCTAATTCGTCTCCGCCAGAGCTCCTCGGGTGAGCTCACCGCCGGCAACTCCGTCTACCCCTGGGACCACGGCGACCACTGGAGGGACCGCCTCGACCTCCTGAGCTCATAGGTAGCGTCGGTTTTCCGAACGGTGCCACCGTTCGCCGGTGCCGATCGCCGGAGCTCTGCCTCTGTTCGGTCGAAAAGGAGGCGCATGCGTGGACCGGTTAAAGCTGACCAGTGGGCCATGCAGGCCCACTGTCAGTGACCCAGCGCTGTGCCAGCTCATTTAAGTGGAGGCATATTCCTCAAAGTACGTCTCCTCCTCCGGAAAGCGTGTTATGTGAAAGCGTAATCCCTGAAGTACGTTTTTCCTATTCTGAAAGCGTATTCTCGCTCGAACCATTTTCTTTTTCTGTTTTAATTTACAATCTAGATTTGACCCTAACTTTGACTGGCTCTAGTTTTTAAACCACAACTCCAAATGACTAGATTATTTTTCTATTATTTCTCAAATTTCATCTAGTTTATTTTAGTATTTAAAAATTTCCAAGCAACTTTTATGTACTATTGTGGAATTATGTGGTAATGTCATTATTTCAAAAATAGGAAAATGGAGGGAAGATTATTTTTACAAACATTTGGGGTGCACCCGACACTTTTGCATGCCCAAGGCAAGCATCTTGAACACATTATATGGTGAATGCATAGTTGTTTGTTTGCATGTCAAATTGAGGTATGAATATGTTGAATTCATATAGAATTTTCATAGTATTGGTCATACATGCATGATCACCCTGATGGTATTTTATCTTCACTTAAACATGAAGTATAAGTGAGTACGGTTATTTTCATGTGCCATATGTGCCTGTGTTGGTCCAGGCTAATTTGCAGGAAGAATCAGCACGAGAAAAGTGACCGTGAGTCTGAAACCTCGTTGTGATGAGAATGATTAGTGAGGGTATGTTGGGACATACCAGGTGGTGACCTTGTTGGGTACTGCCAAGGAGTTATATTGTGCTAACCACTAGCGGAAAACTTAAACCTCCTGAGTTGATCGTATATCGAGTCTTGTTCCGGTAACCCCATACTGGTTTCGTGCTACCACTTGTCCCTGCCACAGGCAGGGTACAGTTCTGTAAGTTGTTAACCCCTTTCCCTGCACATACCATACAGAGAGGCCATGATGAGGGTTTCCAGGTACCAGCTGCAATGCCAGTCACAGGGTCAGGGGACATGGGTGTATCCGGCTGGACCGAGAGGGGGGCACCCCTTGTAATCCGCGTGTGTTAATAGTGATCCCATGATACTCGAGACGATGGTCTCCCTACCTTAGAGTTTCTCTTGAACGATGCCTTGGGTGATTCCTGGCATCCGAAAAGTTAATCTGGTGTGTGTTGGTTAGGTGTGTTTTGAACCAACGGGAATTAGTCAGCGTCCCAGGTGTTGGCTAAAGAAATCCTGTACACGTGGGTAAAGAGTACACCCTCCGCAGAGTTATATCTATTCGAATAGCCGTGTCCATGGTTAAGGACTACAGTCTGGGTTGGTCAAGTGTCGGTCTTAGTGTCAGTCTCCAGAGGAAATAATTAAAGTGATCATGGTTCCTTTTGCGGGATAATTACTGTCACTACTAGTGCCATTATGAATATTATTGTTGACATGGATATTGTTGTGGACTAACCTTTTCCTCTTATGTGCAATCTTGAGTATTTCTTGGGATGGCTAGACTACCCGGGATACTCAAGGTTATTTTCGTTTCTAAGTATCACTTGGGATGGCTAGTCCACCTGGATACTCGTGTTATTATTGTCTGATAAGCCCATTATGAGGCGTCGCTCAGACACCCAACTGTGGCATTTATTTTTTCAAGACCTCTCGAGGCGTCGCTTTTAGACACCTGTTTGACATTTCTTTTGAAGTCCTCTGTGGCCTCGCATTTAGACACCCGCTTGGCATTTTTCTTGGAATTCTTTGGGCGGTCCAATGCCTGATGTTCCATTTCATTTCCTTGATTTACTGCTAACATGGTTTACTTAACCTTCCACACCGTATGAATATTTGTCACGCTATGCTTTATTTTTAAGCCAGCACATGCATATAATTTAGTTCATCATGAGCATATGCATCTGGTATATCTTTTGTTCATCATGTTTGCGAGTACATTCAAACATACTCACTAGCTTGTCCATGGCTATTGTCTTGGCCAGATCATGATTCAGAGAGGAGTACTGCAAAGACACCCCGCGACCTAGGATTCGAAGATAGCAGCCGTGCGAGATAGGAGTTATCCTAGTCAGTTGTTCCTGTGGGAATGGAGTTCCATCAACGTTGGAGATCCATGAGTCACTTCCATCATCTGCCAATAGAAATCATTGTTGTACTCAATGGACCTATAAAGTCTTGTACTCAAATACTTGTAATTGCTTGGAATTCTGTATCAAGGAAATATCCACCAGCAACAGTAATCCTGGGGCTGGTGGTGACATAAGGGCCATTTGTTGGGAATTTATGTCCCGGAAAACCGGCCCCGACACGCTTCGTCTTTGCACACTAGGACATAGTGCATAACACTAGATGCGTTCTCACACAATTCTCTCATCTCTCCTTTTGTAGCGAATATCACTAAGTTTTTCTTGTTGCTCATCAAGGAGGCATTCATTTTTGGCTTGTGAAAGTGCTAGTTATTGACTAGAGGGGGTGAATAGGCGATTTTTATGAAAGTCTTCAAAACACGAGGTCTTTAAAAACAAAAAATCAAATAGAACCTATATGATATGCAGCGGAAGATAAACTACTCTAGACAGACCATAGTCAAGTAAGCAACATATTGAAAGCACGAAGACTAATAGCAGCTAGGTAGTGCAGATCGGAATGGAAGACAGTATGAAGCCAACCATGTAATAGTCTTCACCAAGTGCAGTCAAACAGATCTGTAAAACAAGCAATGACTTCCCGAAGACAAACTGAAATGTAAAGAAGATGGGGGATAGAACATGTAGCTTGGTGAAGACAAGGATTTGGTAGACCAGTTCCAGTTGTTGTGACAATTGTACGTCTGGTTAGGGAGGCTGAGATTGAACTCAGAAGACCACGTCTTCATCTTATTCCCCTTGAGCCAAGGACACCCAGTCCTCGCCCAATCACTCTGGTAAGTCTTCAAGGTAGACTTCCAAACCTTCACAAACTCCGTTCACTGGCGATCCACAATAACTCTTGGATCCTTGAAACGTGATGCCCAACCGGCTGGAGGATACACAATCCTCAAGTGTAACAAGTCTTCAGGTCACGCGGACAGAAAGACTTCAGTGATGCCTAACACTCTTTGGCTCTGGGTGTTTTGGGCTTTGTCCTCGCAAGGATCTCTCTGTCAAAGGCTTTGGAGATGGGTTGCTCTCAAACGACAAAAGCCGTGCACTAACTCTAAGAAGCCACCAAATTATGGTGTAGGGGTGGGCTATTTATAGTCAGGAGGCAACCCGACATGATATGTCCGAAATGACCCTGGGTCACTAAGGAACTGACACGTGTCCAACGGTCAGATTTCAAACACACGCGGCAGCTTGGCTTGGGCTACAAGCAAAGCTGACTCATCCAACTGTGGATAAGATTTGCTCTCATTGTCTTCGGTCGAAGACATGGGATTTGGGTTGAGCATCACGCCAGTCTTCTGACTTTGTTCAGTTGGACCCCACTTAATAGTTAGGTGGTTCCTATGACTCAACAAAGAAGAAAAGGAAACTACGAGATAAACTATGTGTTTGCACTCCATAGTCTTCAAGTGAATGTCTTCACACGTCATTATCTTCAATGTGACTGTCTTCACGAACCACCATTGTCTTTAATGTCTTCATACATTTTTAGGGGTCATCTCTGGTAGGTAAATTGAATCAATGAGGGACTACTACCTGCGTTATCCTGCAATTCTCACAAACACATTTAGTCCCTCAACCATGTTTGTCGTCAATACTCCAAAACCAACTAAGGGTGGCACTAGATGCACGTACAATCTCCCCCTTTTTGGTGATTGATGACAAACTGGTTGAAGTTTTCAACGGGGATAAAAATCTGTGAAAGTTAAAGTACGCGGGCATTGGCTTCATAAGTTGAAAGAGGCTCCCCCTGAAGATGTGCATATAATTCTTTTGCCTTTGAATGCAAATATACATGGCAGGTTTTGCTTTGTGGAGATCTTCTTCAACTCATGAAGACAATTCATCATGCATACACAAATGTAAGGAAGATAATGAAATGCATAATGATAAATGGGCATCTGCAGAATGACTTCATGTGGAATTTATCATCGCAGTAAACGGTAGCAGCAAATGTGGCAGACGACCATTAAGTTTTAGGAGTTAAACTCAAAAGCCAACAGCTCAAGAATGAGACTTGTAAAAACTTAGCAAAAATAACCACCCGACCCATATAGACCCGCTTGAAGACTATCAACTCATATGCTTCTCCCCCTTTTGTCAGGAATGAACAAAAAGGTCTGAAGACATAGAGTGTCTATGCGTTCCCAGGGCATGTTGCTGAAGATATTGGGGCAGCAGGGTCGACGTTGGAGTTGGGCAGTGCAGAGGGGCCTGATGCAAAATCTTGTTGCAGTGAAGCCATCGCAAGTGAAGTGGCGTCGTCTTATTCATCAATGGCTCTTGCAACAACAGTTGGAGCCGAAGATGAATACTCAGAATCTTCAACGGAAGGAGTCTGACGCTAACTTGCTGATTGTGGTGTTGGGGAACGTAGTAATTCCAAAAAAATTCCTACGCACACGCAAGATCATGGTGATGCATAGCAACGAGAGGGGAGAGTGTTGTCCACGTACCCTCGTAGACCGACAGCGGAAGCATTATCACAACACGGTTGATGTAGTCGTACGTCTTCACGATCCGACCGATCAAGTACCGAACGTACGGCACCTCCAAGCTCTACACACGTTCAGCTCGATGACGTCCCTCGAATTCCGATCCAGCCGAGTGTTGAGGGAGAGTTTCGTTAGCACAATGGCGTGGTGACGATGACGATGTTCCACCGACGAAGGGCTTCGCCTAAGCTCCGCAACGGTATTATCGAGGTGTAATATGGTGGAGGGGGGCACCGCACACGGCTAAAATATCATATATCAAGTGTGTCTAGAGGTGCCCCCCTGCCCCCGTATATAAAGGAGCAAGGGGGAGGCTGGCTGCCCTTGGCGCGCCAAAGAGAGGGGGGAGTCCTCCTCCTAGTAGGAGTAGGACTCCCCTTTCCTAGTCCTACTAGGAAAAGAAGGGGGGAAGGAAAGAGAGGGAGAGGGAGAAGGAAAGGGGGCTGCGCCCCCCTGTCCTAGTCCAACTAGGACTCCTCCTGGGAGGGGGCGCGCCACCTCCTGGCTGCTGCCCTCTCTCTCCCCTCAAGGCCCACTAAGGCCCAATACTTCCCCGGGGGGTTCCGGTAACCCTCCGACACTCCGGTTTAATCCGAAACTTCTCCGGAACACTTCCGGTGTCCGAATATAGTCGTCCAATATATCAATCTTTATGTCTCGACCATTTCGAGACTCCTCGTCATGTCCGTGATCACATCCGGGACTCCGAACAACCTTCGATACATCAAAACATATAAGCTCATAATATAACTGTCATCGTAACTTTAAGCGTGCGGACCCTTCGGGTTCGAGAACTATGTAGACACGATCGAGACGCCTCTCCGGTCAATAAACAATAGCGGGACTTGGATGCCCATATTGGCTCCCACATATTCTACGAAGATCTTTATCGGTCAGACCGCATAACAACATACGTTGTTCCCTTTGTCATCGGTATGTTACTTGCCCGAGATTCGATCGTCGGTATCTCGATACCTAGTTCAATCTCGTTACCGGCAAGTCTCTTTACTCGTTCCATAATACATCATCCCGCAACTAACTCATTAGTCACAATGCTTGCAAGGCTTATAGTGATGTGCATTACCGAGTGGGCCCAGAGATACCTCTCCGACAATCGGAGTGACAAATCCTAATCTCGAAATACGCCAACCCAACAAGTACCTTTGGAGACACCTGTAGACAACCTTTATAATCACCCATTTACGTTGTGACGTTTGGTAGCACACAAAGTGTTCCTCCGGTAAACGGGAGTTGCATAATCTCATAGTCATAGGAACATGTATAAGTCATGAAGAAAGCAATAGCAACATACTAAACGATCGGGTGCTAAGCTAACGTAATGGGTCATGTCAATCACGTCATTCTCCTAATGAGGTGATCCCGTTAATCAAATGACAACTCATGTCTATAGCTAGGAAACATAACCATCTTTGATTAACGAGCTAGTCTGGTAGAGGCATACTAGTGACACTCTGTTTGTCTATGTATTCACACATGTATTATGTTTCCGGTTAATACAATTCTAGCATGAATAATATGCATTTATCATGATATAAGGAAATATATAATACTTTATTATTGCCTCTAGGGCATATTTCCTTCAGTCTCCCACTTGCACTAGAGTCAATAATCTAGATTACATAGTAATGATTCTCACACCCATGGAGTCTTGGTGCTGATCATGTTTTGCTCGTGGAAGAGGTTTAGTCAACGGGTCTGCAACATTCAGATCCGTATGTATCTTGCAAACTTCTATGCCTCCCACCTGGACTAAATCCCGGATGGAATTGAAGCGTCTTCTGATGTGCTTGGTTCTCTTGTGAAATCTGGATTCCTTTGCTAAGGCAATTGCACCAATATTGTCACAAAAGATTTTCATTGGTCCCGATGTACTAGGTATGACACCTAGATCGGATATGAACTCCTTCATCCAGACTCCTTCATTTGCTGCTTCCGAAGCAGCTATGTATTCCGCTTCACACGTAGATCCCGCCACGACACTTTGCTTAGAACTGCACCAACTGACAGCTCCACCGTTCAATGTAAATACGTATCCGGTTTGCGATTTCGAATCGTCCGGATCAGTGTCAAAGCTTGCATCAACGTAACCTCTTACGATGAGCTCTTTGTCACCTCCATAAACGAGAAACATATCCTTAGTCCTTTTCAGGTATTTCAGGATGTTCTTGACCGCCGTCCAGTGATCCACTCCTGGATTACTTTGGTACCTTCCTGCTAAACTTAAAGCAAGGGACACATCAGGTCTGGTACACAGCATTGCATACATGATAGAGCCTATGGCTGAAGCATAGGGAACATCTTTCATCTTCTCTCTATCTTCTGCAGTGGTCGGGCATTGAGTCTTACTCAATCTCACACCTTGTAGTACAAGCAAGAACCCTTTCTTTGCTTGATCCATTTTGAACTTCTTCAAAACTTTGTCAAGGTATGTGCTTTGTGAATGTCCAATTAAGCGTCTTGATCTATGTCTATAGATCTTAATGCCTAATATATATGCAGCTTCACCGAGGTCTTTCATTGAAAAACTCTTATTCAAGTATCCCTTTATGCTATCCAGAAATTCTATATCATTTCCAATCAGTAATATGTCATCCACATATAATATCAGAAATGCTATCGAGCTCCCACTCACTTTCTTGTAAATACAGGCTTCTCCAAAAGTCTGTATAAAACCAAATGCTTTGATCACACTATCAAAGCGTTTATTCTAACTCCGAGAGGCTTGCACCAGTCCATAAATGGATCGCTGGAGCTTGCACACTTTGTTAGCTCCCTTTGGATCGACAAAACCTTCCGGTTGCATCATATACAACTCTTCTTCCAGAAATCCATTCAGGAATGCAATTTTGACATCCATTTGCCAAATTTCATAATCATAAAATGCGGCAATTGCTAACATGATTCGGACAGACTTAAGCATCGCTACAGGTGAGAAGGTCTCATCGTAGTCAATCCCTTGAACTTGTCGAAAACCTTTCGCAACAAGTCGAGCTTTATAGACAGTAACATTACCATCAGCGTCAGTCTTCTTCTTGAAGATCCATTTATTTTCAATGGCTTGCTGACCATCGGGCAAGTCAACCAAAGTCCATACTTTGTTCTCATACATGGATCCCTTCTCGGATTTCATGGCTTCAAGCCATTTTGCGGAATCTGGGCTCACCATCGCTTCTTCATAGTTCGTAGGTTCGTCATGGTCTAGTAACATGACCTCCAGAACAGGATTACCGTACCACTCTGGTGCGGATCTTGATCTAGTTGACCTACGAGGTTTAGTAATAACTTGATCTGAAGTTTCATGATCATTATCATTAACTTCCTCACTACTTGGTGTAGGTGTCGCAGAAACTGATTTCTGCGATGATCTACTTTCCAATAAGGGAGCAGGTACAGTTACCTCATCAAGTTCTACTTTCCTCCCACTCACATCTTTCGAGAGAAACTCCTTCTCTAGAAAGGATCCATTCCTAGCAACGAATATCTTGCCTTCGGATCTGTGATAGAAGGTATACCCAGCAGTCTCTTTTGGGTATCCTATGAAGACACATTTCTCCGATTTAGGTTCGAGCTTATCAGGTTGAAGTTTCTTCACATAAGCATCGCAACCCCAAACTTTAAGATACGACAACTTTGGTTTCTTGCCAAACCATAGTTCATAAGGCGTCGTCTCAATGGATTTCGATGGTGTCCTATTTAGAGTGAATGCAGCCGTCTCTAAAGCATAACCCCAAAACGATAGCGGTAAATCAGTAAGAGACATCATAGATCGCACCATATCTAATAAAGTATGATTACGACGTTCGGACACACCATTACGCTGTGGTGTTCCGGGTGGCGTGAGTTGCGAAACTATTCCGCATTGTTTCAAATGTAGACCAAACTCGTAACTCAAATATTCTCCTCCACGATCAGATCGTAGGAATTTTATTTTCTTGTTACGATGATTTTCAACTTCACTCTGAAATTCTTTGAACTTTTCAAATGTTTCAGACTTATGTTTCATTAAGTAGATATACCCATATCTGCTCAAATCATTTGTGAAGGTGAGAAAATAACGATATCCGCCACGAGCCTCAATATTCATCGGACCACATACATCTGTATGTATGATTTCCAACAAATCTGTTGCTCTCTCCATAGTTCCGGAGAACGGTGTTTTGGTCATCTTGCCCATGAGGCACGGTTCGCAAGTACCAGTGATTCAAAATCAAGTGATTCCAAAATTCCATCAGTATGGAGTTTCTTCATGCGCTTTACACCGATATGACCTAAACGGCAGTGCCACAAATAAGTTGCACTGTCATTATTAACTCTGCATCTTTTGGCTTCGACATTATGAATATGTGTATCACTACTATCGAGATTCATTAAAAATAGACCACTCTTCAAGGGTGCATGACCATAAAAGATATTATTCATATAAACAACCATTATTCTCTGATTTAAATGAATAACCGTCTTGCATTAAACAAGATCCAGATATAATGTTCATGCTCAACGCTGGCACCAAATAACAATTATTTAGGTGTAAAACTAATCCCGAAGGTAGATGTAGAGGTAGCGTGCCGACGGCGATCACATCGACTTTGGAACCATTTCCCACGCGCATCGTCACCTCGTCCTTAGCCAATCTTCGCTTAATCCGTAGCCCCTGTTTCGAGTTGCAAATATTAGCAACAAAACCAGTATCAAATACCCAGGTGCTACTGCGAGTATTAGTAAGGTACACATCAATAACATGTATATCACATATACCTTTGTTAACCTTGCCATCCTTCTTATCCGCCAAATACTTGGGGCAGTTCCGCTTCCAGTGACCAGTCCGCTTATAGTAGAAGCACTCAGTTTCAGGCTTAGGTCCAGATTTGGATTTCTTCTCCTGAACAACAACTTGCTTGCTGTTCTTCTTGAAGTTCCTTTTCTTCTTCCCTTTGCCCTTTTTCTTGAAACTAGTGGTTTTACTGACCATCAACACTTGATGCTCCTTTTTGATTTCTACCTCCGCTGCCTTTAGCATTGCGAAGAGCTCGGGAATTGTCTTATCCATCCCTTGCATGTTATAGTTCATCACGAAGCTCTTGTAGCTTGGTGGCAGTGATTGAAGAATTCTGTCAATGACGCAATCATCCGGAAGTTGAACTCCCAGTTGAATCAAGTGATTATTATACCCAGATATTCTGAGTATATGCTCACTGACAAAACTATTCTCTTCCATCTTGCAGCTATAGAACTTATTGGAGACTTCATATCTCTTAATCCGGGCATTTGCTTGGAATATTAACTTCAACTCCTGGAACATCTCATATGCTCCATGACGTTCAAAACGTCGTTGAAGACCCGGTTCTAAGCCGTAAAGCATGGCACACTGAACTATTGAGTAGTCATCAGCTTTGCTCTGCCAGACGTTCTAACTTCTGGCGTCGCTCTTGCAGGAGGCCTGGCACCTAGCGGTGCTTCTAGGACGTAATTCTTCTGTGCAGCAATGAGGATAATCCTCAAGTTACGGACCCAGTCCGTGTAATTGCTACCATCATCTTTCAACTTAGCTTTCTCAAGGAACGCATTAAAATTCAACGGAACAACAGCACGGGCCATATATCTACAATTAACATAGACAAGCAAGATACTATCAGGTACTAAGTTCATGATAAATTTAAGTTCAATTAATCATATTACTTAAGAACTCCCACTTAGATAGACATCCCTCTAATCATCTAAGTGATTACGTGATCCAAAGCAACTAAACCATGTCCGATTAACACGTGAGATGGAGTAGTTTCAATGGTGAACATCACTATGTTGATCATATCTACTATATGATTCACGCTCGACCTTTCGGTCTCTGTGTTCCGAGGCCATATCTGTATATGCTAGGCTCGTCAAGTTTAACCTGAGTATTCCGCGTGTGCAACTGTTTTGCACCCGTTGTATTTGAACGTAGAGCCTATCACACCCGATTAACATGTGGTGTCTCAGCACGAAGAACTTTCGCAACGGTGCATACTCAGGGAGAACACTTTTATCTTGAAATTTTAGTGAGAGATCATCTTATAATGCTACCGTCAATCAAAGCAAGATAAGATGCATAAAGGATTAACATCACATGCAATCAATATAAGTGATATGATATGGCCATCATCATCTTGTGCTTGTGATCTCCATCTCCGAAGCACCGTGCTTGTGATCTTCATCTCCGAAGCACCGTCATGATCACCATCGTTACCGGCGCACCGTGTTCGTGATCTCCATCTCCGAAGCATCGTGTTCGTGATCTCCATCTCCGAAGCACCGTCATGATCACCATCGTTACCGGCGCGACACCTTGATCTCCATCGTAGTATCGTTGTCGTCTCGCCAACTAATTGCTTTTACGACTATTGCTACCGCTTAGTGATAAAGTAAAACTATTACATGGTGATTGCATCTCATACAATAAAGCGACAACCATATGGCTCCTGCCAGTTGCCGATAACTCGGTTACAAAACATGATCATCTCATACAACAAATTATATCACATCATGTCTTGACCATATCACATCACAACATGCCCTGCAAAAACAAGTTAGACATCCTCTACTTTGTTGTTGCAAGTTTTACGTGGCTGCTACGGGCTTAGCAAGAACCGTTCTTACCTACGCATCAAAACCACAACGATAGTTTGTCAAGTTGGTGCTGTTTTAACCTTCGCAAGGACCGGGCGTAGCCACACTCGGTTCAACTAAAGTGAGAGAGACAGACACCCGCCAGTCACCTTTAAGCAACGAGTGCTCCGAACGGTGAAACCAGTCTCGCGTAAGCGTACGCGTGATGTCGGTCCGGGCCGCTTCATCTCACAATACCGCTGAACCAAAGTATGACATGCTGGTAAGCAGTATGACTTATATCGCCCACAACTCACTTGTGTTCTACTCGTGCATAGCATCAACGCATAAAACCTGGCTCGGATGCCACTGTTGGGGAACGTAGTAATTTAAAAAAATTTCCTACGCACACGCAAGATCATGGTGATGCATAGCAACGAGAGGGGAGAGTGTTGTCCACGTACCCTCGTAGACCGACAGCGGAAGCGTTATCACAACGCGGTTGATGTAGTCGTACGTCTTCACGATCCGACCGATCAAGTACCGAACGTACGGCACCTCCAAGCTCTACACACGTTCAGCTCGATGACGTCCCTCGAACTCCGATCCAGCCGAGCGTTGAGGGAGAGTTTCGTCAGCACGACGGCGTGGTGACGATGATGATGTTCCACCGACGCAGGGCTTCGCCTAAGCTCCGCAATGGTATTATCGAGGTGTAATATGGTGGAGGGGGGCACCGCACACGGCTAAAATATCGTATATCAAGTGTGTCTAGAGGTGCCCCCCTGCCCCCGTATATAAAGGAGCAAGGGGGAGGCCGGCTTCCCTTGGCGCGCCAAAGAGTGGGGGGGAGTCCTCCTCCTAGTAGGAGTAGGACTCCCCTTTCCTAGTCCTACTAGGAAAAGAAGGGGGGAAGGAAAGAGAGGGGGAGGGAGAGGGAAAGGGGGCTGCGCCCCCCTCTCCTAGTCCAACTAGGACTCCTCCTGGGAGGGGGCGCGCCACCTCCTGGCTGCTGCCCTCTCTCTCCCCTCAAGGCCCACTAAGGCCCAATACTTCCCCGGGGGGTTCCGGTAACCCTCCGGCACTCCGGTTTAATCCGAAACTTTCCGGAACACTTCCGGTGTCCGAATATAGTCGTCCAATATATCAATCTTTATGTCTCGACCATTTCGAGACTCCTCGTCATGTCCGTGATCACATTTGGAACTCCGAACAACCTTCGGTACATCAAAACATATAAACTCATAATATAACTGTCATCGTAACTTTAAGTGTGCGGACCCTTTGGGTTCGAGAACTATGTAGACATGACCGAGACGCCTCTCCGGTCAATAACCAATAGCGGGACCTAGATGCCCATATTGGCTCCCACATATTCTACGAAGATCTTTATCGGTCAGACCGCATAACAACATACGTTGTTCCCTTTGTCATCGGTATGTTACTTGCCCGAGATTCGATCATCGGTATCTCGATACCTAGTTCAATCTCGTTACCGGCAAGTCTCTTTAATCGTTCTGTAATACATCATCCTGCAACTAACTCATTAGTCACAATGCTTGCAAGGCTTATAGTGATGTGCATTACCGAGTGGGCCCAGAGATACCTCTCCGACAATCGGAGTGACAAATCCTAATCTCGAAATACGCCAACCCAACAAGTACCTTTGGAGACACCTGTAGAGCACCTTTATAATCACCCATTTACGTTGTGACGTTTGGTAGCACGCAAAGTGTACCTCCGGTAAACGGGAGTTGCATAATCTCATAGTCATAGGAACATGTATAAGTCATGAAGAAAGCAATAGCAACATACTAAACGATCGGGTGCTAAGCTAACGTAATGGGTCATGTCAATCACGTCATTCTCCTAATGAGGTGATCCCGTTAATCAAATGACAACTCATGTCTATGGCTAGGAAACATAACCATCTTTGATTAACGAGCTAGTCTGGTAGAGGCATACTAGTGACACTCTGTTTGTCTATGTATTCACACATGTATTATGTTTCCGGTTAATACAATTCTAGCATGAATAATAAGCATTTATCATGATATAAGGAAATATATAATACTTTATTATTGCCTCTAGGGCATATTTCCTTCATGTGGAGGCCTGGAGTCAAATTTGAAGCATTCAGTGAAGCCATTTGCTTGAAGATCGTCTTCAGAACAGAGCATTGTGAGGCTCTTCCGAGGCACGCTGACAGGCTTCATGAGCGACCAACGAGTTCTTGGTTGCAAGATTGCGGATGCGATTGACATCAACAAGAAGACTTTGCATCTGGTGCTTCATCCAATCATGAGGCCTATCCCGTTTCTGATGAAGTGACACTAGAAGCTCTCTGTCATTAAGTACACAAGCACGCTTCTAAGGCCTTTGGGCTACTGTGCTGGCTGTTGCATCAGTGTTGGCATGATGCGGCAGCCTGAGCTGACCGACAAGAGGACCAACAACAGTAGTGGTTGGATTTGGCACATGAATCCCTTCAAGTGGTTAAGTGAAGCTTTGGAAGGCATCATTGTCTTCGCAAATGGGCTCCTTTGCAGGCTCAGGATATATGGCTTCATGAGACATATCAACTTCAGCCAGAAAGACAACATGGTTGCACGCTGAAGCTTGAGAGTTGATGGTGGAGTGAAGCTTAATCAGCCGCATGACCCATGCAGCATAGAACTTAAGGCCAAACAGATCAATTCCTGAAGCAGTCAACTGACGGATGAAGAAGTCTTGAGTGTTGAACCTGATGCCATTGACGATATAGAAGACCAATGTCTTCATAGTGCCTTCAATCTTGGCATGAGGAGAATGCCTCTTAACTGGCCATAGAGTATGCCTCAGTATGTGATAGATAGTGCGGGGCAGATACTCAAGGTCATTGACATAGAATTCCTCGGGGTATTCAACATCAACTGGCAATGGCTTCATCATGCTGAGCATTTGACTCATGTTGGGCTCAGGCTTCTGGAAGATGCTCTGCAATTCTTGTTCATGGCGCTGACAACCTGGCTCATACAAATCACCAGGAGTGGGCAGGGAAGTTAGCTCAACGATCATATCTTGAGCATTAGCTTCATGATGTATATCCCGTGACATCCACTCAAGGACCCATGTTTTCGGATCCCTGTTGTAGCCTGAGATATGGAGTGCGTCATAGAATTGCAGCAAAAGTTCTTAATTCCAATGCTCCTTTTTGGTGACAAATGGGAGCAAGCCAACTTCACGGAAGCAGTCAAGAGCTTCCTCAAGGCAGGGGAGTCCAGCAATGGCATCGCAGCACATGCGCTTGTGAGGAAAGATCATGTCCTGGTTGTACAAGATGCAAGAGTAGTAGCTTCGTTGCTGATGGCTCCAAAACCTATCGGAGGAGATCTTTGGCTTCTTGTATGGATTCTTGGCCGAGTCAAAGAATGTGTTGTGCTCTCTGAAGCTGAGCACACTGAAGGAGCCTTGTGTGGTGACGGCACTGGGAAGCCTTGGTAGCCTGCGCTTTGGCTTGTGTGTTAGAGGCCTTTGCTCCACATGATAGTCATACTGAGGACCAGGAGCAACTAGAGGCATCATAATGGGCCATTCGATGCTGATGAACTCACCTTCATAATTGAAGGCCCTTGCCATAGTATGTGGAATAGGTGGAGTAGCAGCAACATCCGAGGAGGATGGCTGAAGATCTTCTGTGGCTTCAGGGGCTTCAGACTGAGGGGTGGCTTCAGGAGAAGTATTGACTTCAGCCATGACAATGTCATTGGCTTCAGTAGCAGTGGCAGCAGCATCACCAGGTGCAGGGGCTTCAGTGGTTTCAGGAATAGCGGGATCTAGCACAATCACATCTTCATTCACAGCTGGTTCAGTGGTAGGGGGAATAACTTCAAGTTCTTCTTCTTCTCTTTCATCGACTGATGCAGCCGGAATATCTTCAGCCACTTTGGCTTCAGATTCCTGAGCAGTTTTCTGTAGGGATGACTTTAGGGAACACTGGACGTGCTACTGAGCTTGCGGCATGCACATCCTCTTCAGGAATGCTCGACATGGAGACCGTGGGCCTCTGTGAAGCCATCAGAAAGATGGCAATGCCTGTGGTGAAGGAGTGGTCTTCTCCGTGTCCTTAGGGGTATCTTGCGGAGTCTCAATCACTGGAGTGGTGACTTGAGCGGGTGGAGTTCGAGGAATGACTTCATGCAGCGGGGAGTTGGGGTTTTTCTCTTCCTAGAACTCATCATGCACGATTGGCATCGTGGGACCGCCAATGCTTATCTGTTCACTGCTCGATGGAGCAGGCGATGTGATAGAGGCAAAGGTGTCCCGTCTTTCGATGAGATGATGAATATCGCTTTGATGGAAGTCGACTTTGACGATCCGACTACGAACGTGCGAGGACGTCGCGCCTTAGCAATCGCTAAACCAACTCCGAGAGGTTATCGACCACGCCGGAGCACGATCAACCTGACCACGAGGGTCTGTTTCCTGCGAGCAAACGAAGAACAGGCAAGAAACTGAGATTGCAATCTGGATATTGCGAATATAAGATGAAAGCTTTATTGATCAAGGTGGGGTTCTGTGACGCCTTTGTCTGGTCGCTGAACACAAACGAAGTACGCGAAGTTGCAGCTATGGCGAACTTTTAATCTAAACAAAACCCAAAGTCTAAACGAAGTACACGAAGTTGCAATGGCTAACTTTTAACTAAACAAATCCCAAAGTCTAAACGACGCCCTAAGGGCTGTATATATGGAGGAAAAGGGGGGAAATTCGTGGCCCTTGAGGAAGGGGTCCGAAACCAACCCTATCTCTTGTTTCCCCACACATACGGACTCTAAAAACAGCCTATACTTATGTATTTCGAAATTACATGGGCCTGGCCCAATAATAAGGTGACGCAGCACCTAGAATAGCCTCTGGACGAAAGTTATGAAGTAGCATCTTGTATATTTCGTCCAAGGCTTCATGCACGCATTATGGTTGCTTCAACGTCCTGAAATCATCACTTGTAACTCCGTTCTTGTTCCCCATGCGCATGCCATCATCTCCATGCTTGTTCTTGCTCCAATGTTCATCCTTCTCAAAGCTAGGCCCTTCATTTGTAAGCAAAACAAATGTATCCAATTTAGGCAGCATCATATTCTCATGAACATTAGAATCATTAGCAAGAAACGAAAGTACCTGGTAATTTAATTGGCGTGCGCGAGCTCTAGTAATTGGTCCAGTATGTATAGCAGCAGGGACTGTGGGTGTAATAATTGTATTGATGTCCTCATCATCCTCCCCTTCTTGAAATGAAGTCGTCCTCGACGGAAGCTCATCTTCCTCACCCAAATAAGGCTTCAAATCTGCAATATTAAAAGTGGGACTAACCCCAAAATCTGCAGGCAGCTCAAGTTTATATGCATTATCATTTATTTTCTCTAACACCTTAAAAGGACCATCAGCACGTGGCAGCTTTGATTTGCGCAAATCAGGAAATCTATCCTTACGCAAATGTAACCAAACAAGATCTCCAGGTGCAAACACAACATGTTTTCTACCCTTATCTCCAGCAAGTTTATATTTAGCATTCATACGCTCAATGTTTTCCTTAGTTAACTCATGCATTTTTAAGATCAATTCAGCACGTTGTTTAGCATCAAAATTAACCTTCTCCGAAGATGGAAGAGGCAACAAATCAATAGGTGCACGAGGTAGGAAACCATACACAATTTCAAAAGGGCACATCTTAGTAGTAGAATGCAATGAACGATTATAAGCAAACTCAATATGAGGCAAGCAGTCTTCCCACATTTTCTTATTATTCTTCAAAACAGCCCTAAGCATAGTAGACAATGTTCTATTGACTACTTCAGTTTGTCCATCAGTTTGGGGGTGACAAGTAGTACTAAAAAGCAGTTTAGTCCCCAACTTAGCCCATAAACATCTCCAAAAGTGGCTAAGAAATTTCGTATCACGATCTGAAACAATAGTATTTGGCACACCATGCAAGCGAATAATTTCACGAAAGAACAAATCAGCAACATTAACAGCATCATCGCTTTTATGACATGGTATAAAGTGCGCCATTTTCGAGAATCTATCCACGACAACAAATATGCTATCCCTCCCCTTCTTTGTTCGAGGTAAACCTAAAACAAAGTCCATAGATATATCCTCCCAAGGAACACTAGGTACAGGCAAAGGCATATATAAACCATGAGGATTGAGTCGTGACTTAGCTTTTTGACATGTAGTGCAGCGAGCAACAAAACGCTCAACATCCCGTCTCATCTTTGGCCAAAAGAAATGTGTAGCAAGTACGTCCTCCGTCTTCTTCACGCCAAAGTGTCCCATTAATCCTCCTCCATGCGCCTCCTGCAACAACAGAAGACGAAGAGAGCTAGCTGGAATGCATAGCTTGTTAGCACGGAACACAAATCCATCATTAACGACAAACTTGTTCCAGGTTCTTCCTTCTTTACAATTCTGCAATACATCTTTAAAATCAGCATCATGCACATATTGATCTTTGATGGTCTCCAAACCAAATATTTTGAAGTCAAGTTGTGAAAGCATAGTATAGCGACGAGACAATGCATCAGCAATAACATTTTCTTTACCCTTCTTGTGTTTAATGACATAAGGGAAAGTTTCAATGAATTCAACCCATTTAGCATGTCTACGATTCAGTTTAGCTTGACTTTTAATATGTTTCAAAGATTCATGATCAGAATGTATAACAAATTCTTTGGGCCATAAATAATGTTGCCATGTTTCTAAAGTCCGAACAAGAGCATATAGTTCTTTATCATAAGTAGAATAATTCAGACTAGGCCCACTCAATTTTTCAGAAAAGTATGCAACAGGTTTGCCATCTTGTAATAACACACCTCCTAATCCAATGCCAGTAGCATCACATTCAAGCTCAAAAGTCTTATTAAAATCAGGAAGTTGGAGTAAAGGAGCATGTGTCAACTTATCTTTCAATACCGTGAAGGCTTCTTCCTGTGCGGTACCCCAAACAAAAGGCACATCCTTCTTTGTAAGCTCGTTGAGAGGTGCAGCAATGGTGCTAAAATCTCTCACAAAACGCCTATAGAAACCAGCGAGTCCAAGAAAACTCCGCACTTGTGTGACCGTTTTGGGCTGCGGCCAACTCTCAATAGCTTCAATCTTGGCTTTATCAACTTCAATTCCCTGTGGAGTAACAACATAGCCAAGAAAAGATACTCGGTCGGTGCAAAAGGTGCACTTCCCAAGGTTACCAAACAAACGTGCATCACGTAGAGCAATAAAACAGCACGTAAATGTTCCAAATGTTCTTCCAAAGATTTGCTATAAATCAGTATATCATCAAAATAGACCACCACAAATCGTCCAATGAAAACACGTAAAACTTCGTTCATTAGTCTCATGAAAGTACTAGGTGCATTAGTTAACCCAAAAGGCATGACTAACCACTCATATAAACCAAACTTAGTTTTAAATGCAGTTTTCCATTCATCTCCCAATTTCATACGAATTTGATGGTATCCACTACGCAAATCAACTTTGGAGAATATTGTAGAGCCACTCAATTCATCAAGCATATCATCGAGCCTAGGAATAGGATGACGATAACGAATAGTAATATTATTAATGCCTCTACAATCAACACACATACGCGACGTACCATCCTTTTTAGGCACGAGTATAATAGGAACAGCACAAGGACTAAGAGATTCGCGTATATAACCTTTGTCGAGCAGCTCCTGTACTTGACGCATAATCTCCTTCGTCTCCTCTGGATTGGTACGGTATGGTGCACGGTTGGGTAGCGATGCACCGGGAATTAAGTCAATTTGATGCTCAATCCCTCGAATAGGTGGTAATCCCGGTGGCACGTCTTGTGGAAAGACGTCAGCGAACTCCTGCAAAATGTAAGTGACAGCAGGGGGCAAAGAGGAAGGCACGTCCTCGAATGAAAATAATGCCTCTTTGCACACAAAAGCATAGCAAACAGATTTGCTGAAATCTAGTTCATCAATATCAGATTTTGTGGCAAGTAAACATGCACTTTTCAATTTAATTTCAGAAACAACACTAGATGGTTTATTATTAGGTTTCATTTGTTGCTCAAATTCCTTTGCCACAATCTGATTTTCACTCTTACTTTTCTCCTGTTTTGCTTTATTAGCTCTATTAATGTCATCTTTCAAAATGGAATCAGGAGTCATAGGAAGCAAAGTAATATTTTTATCCTTATGAACAAGAGTATACTGATTGTTTCTACCATGGTGTACAGAATTTTTATCAAATTGCCATGGTCTACCTAGTAATAAGGAACATGCTTGCATGGGTACCACATCACAATCAACATAATCAGCATATGTAGAGATACTAAAATGCACACGAACAGTACGTGTTACCTTAACCTTGCCGCTGTTGTTGAACCATTGGATGTAGTAAGGATGTGGATGTGGTCTTGTGGTGAGAGATAGCTTCTCCACCATCTCCATGCTAGCCAAGTTGTTACAGCTCCCTCCATCTATGATGACGCGAACAGAACGTTCCTTCACAACTCCCTTTGTATGGAACAAATTATGCCTCTGATTTTGCTCTTCTTGTGTGACCTGCACACTCAAAACACGTTGAGCAACTAAACATTCATACCTGTCAGCGTCTTCAGGAGCCATGTATTGCGTCTCATTTTCAGAATCATCTCCACCATGTTCTTCACGTGTAATAAGAGCCAAAGTCTCCTCATCATAGTCACTAGCGGACTCATACCCACCATCCTCAGTAGCAATCATGACACGCTGAGATTTGCATTCTCTCGCAAAATGTCCTCTTCCCTTACAACGACGACAAATAATATCACTTGTGTGCCCTGTCGATGCCATGGAAGAAGAAGAGCTCTGCGCAGGCCCGGCAGGTGTGCTCTTGGCAGAGAGTGGTGGTTGTGCCTGCTTTCTTGTATCACGGCTGGAGGTGGCACCTGATGGAGGTGATGGTGAAGTGGAAGTAGAAGATGCACGCGGTGTCCATGATGAAGGTCGACCTGCAGAAAAGTTAGTTCGCGCCAATGGCTGTCGATCCTGCACTTCACGTTCAGCTTTACAAGCAAGATGGAATAAACGAGTGATAATATTATAATCCTTATACTCTAGAATGGTCTGAATCTCTTTATTTAATCCACCCATAAAACGTGCAAGCATAGCTTCATTCTCCTCAACAATACCACATCTAATCATGCCAGTTTGTAATTCCTGATAATATTCTTCTACAGAATTTTTCCCTTGTCTTAAATGCTGCAATTTTTGAAGTAATTCACGTTGATAATATGGTGGAACCCAACGAGTACGCATAGCAGTTTTCAAAGCAGCCCAAGTAGCTGGAACAGGATATAATCTACAATGTTCAGACCACCAAACACATGCAAAGCTAGTGAAAGCACAAACAGCAGCAGGAACACGTCTCTCCTCAGGATATTGTAAACATGTAAATCGTTGTTCAGTTTCTAACTCCCAAGTAAGATATATATCAGGAACATATCTACCCTCAAATGGTGGAATATTCAATTTCAGTTTAGGGAGATGGTCATGATCTCGTACCTGAGGTGGTGGTGCCGGCCTACCGTTGCGAATATATACCTGAGGTCGACCTGCTGGTGGTGGTGCTGGTGGCTGCACGTAGTTCTGATTTTGATCAACCTCATCCTCATAATCGCCCGCATAATCGTCATCCTCCTCAGCCGCCGCAGGAGCAGGAGCCAAAGAAGCATCAACAGTAGGTGCAGCGGCACCCGAATTTTGACCAGTCTCAATTGGAACATGTTGTGCTCGTCCCACTTGATTTGGAAGGCGGCGTTGGAGATGTGGTTGTTGTTGTTGTTGTAGCGGTGGGACATGTGCAGTCGGTGGTGGTTGGGGAAGACGCTTGAGTAATTTAGTAAACTTGTTATCCAGCTTTGTCTCGAACGACTTCTCCACGGCATCTATCTTCTCCATAGCCTCTTCAAATCTGTTTAGCACATCTCCCACCTGGCCACTCATCATTTGCTGAAATTTATCATGCAACTCCTTGTTCGTCATGTTCGCCCAATCAGTCTCATCGGCTTGTGAACCTGCCATGGTTAGCAGCAATAGAAACACAAAAGAATATGATCCTGCAGACTACTAGAAGTGGTGGGATGGTGGTGTGTCACAAAACCTTCAAGCGAATCTCAAATTCTTACCAGTTCTTACCCAGCAGCAGGTGGTGATCGGCAACCGTTGTAGTCAAAAACTCTCAAAGCTTGGATATAGCGATTACCAGGGAGAGTCAAACGCACGATGTAGACTTATGTGGAGCTGGGAAGGCTTATAATATGGTAGCAAAATGGTAAGCAATAATCAATTCAGAGATGCAAAGTTGAATAAACGCTCAACGACGGTACTGTGCTGGTCCTAGGCTAGACCGTGCTAGAGACGCGAGCCTAGAACACTAACAAAATCACGGCGCTGCACGTAAACAAGGGAAAAGCACACTCAGGAATTTTTTTTTTCGCTCTTTTTTTTTTCCGAGACCTACTCAGGCAAGGAAACACGAAACGGAAAATATATGGATCTCTAAAACAAACCGACTATGAAAAGAACTCGGATTGGTGGTGGATATATGGCGGTAGTATATGGCAGCGGTGGTGGTATATGGCAGCGGTGGTGGTATATGGATACGGATTCAAAGCGGTGGCGGATAAGCAATGGTGGTAGATGGCAAGGCGATGATGATGGTGCGGCGGCGGCGTGACAACTTATGACCAGAACTCGAAACTCTAAAAGACTAGACTCTAAGACCAGCAACTTGACACGACGATGCAACCGCAAATTCAACAAAGCAAAAACCCTAAAAAGATTATGCAAAGGCTCAGATTGGTTCGGATATGATGAACTAACCCTAATTTTTTTTTGTGGCTTTTTCGTGGACTGTAGGTATGAAGAACAGACTCGATCTAAACTACGAAAAACTGTAAAATCTCACCGAGCAACCTGGAAATCTGATACCACTTGATAGAGGCGAGGGTGTCCCGATCTTTCGATGAGATGATAACTATCGATTTGGTGGAGTCGACTTTGACGATCCGACTACAAACGTGCACGACGTTGCGCCTTAGCAATCGCTAAACCAATCTCCTGAGGTTACTGACGATGCCGGAAGCACGATCAGCCTGACCACGAAGGTCTATTCCTGCAAGCAATCGAAGAACAAGCAAGAATATGATAAAGCAATCTGAATATTGCGAATATATATGAAGTATTGATAATGGTGGGGATCCGTAAGCGGTCTTGGTCTGGTCGTTGGACACAAACGAAGTACACGAAGTTGCAATGGCTAACTTTTAACTAAACAAATCCCAAAGTCTAAACGACGCCCTAAGGGCTGTATATATGGAGGAAAAGGGGGGAAATTCGTGGCCCTTGAGGAAGGGGTCCGAAACCAACCCTATCTCTTGTTTCCCCACACATACGGACTCTAAAAACAGCCTATACTTATGTATTTCGAAATTACATGGGCCTGGCCCAATAATAAGGTGACGCAGCACCTAGAATAGCCTCTGGACGAAAGTTATGAAGTAGCATCTTGTATATTTCGTCCAAGGCTTCATGCACGCATTATGGTGGCTTCAACGTCCTGAAATCATCACTTGTAACTCCGTTCTTGTTCCCCATGCGCATGCCATCATCTCCATGCTTGTTCTTGCTCCAATGTTCATCCTTCTCAAAGCTAGGCCCTTCATTTGTAAGCAAAACAAATGTATCCAATTTAGGCAGCATCATATTCTCATGAACATTAGAATCATTAGCAAGAAACGAAAGTACCTGGTAATTTAATTGGCGTGCGCGAGCTCTAGTAATTGGTCCAGTATGTATAGCAGCAGGGCCTGTGGGTGTAATAATTGTATTGATGTCCTCATCACGATGATACCGGCTTGGGCATGATCTGGGGGAACTGAGGAAGGACTTCATCATCATCAACATTGTCTTCATGACCAATGTCTTTAGCTGCAGTGTTGTCAGCAGCTGGAATCTCTTCAGACACATGAACCTCTGTGGTAGCAGGCTCATGAACAACCAAACAACACTCATGGTTGGAGGATGTAGGGAGGGCAACTGAAATGGGTACCACAAGCAATGGTTCTTGAGGTGCAGCATGATCTTTGCGAGAATACTTTGAAGACTTGGCCTTCAGCTTCTTCTTGGATGGAGCAGCATCAGAAGCATCATGATGTTTTCACTTCTTGGCTTCAGCTTCAGCCTACTTTGTCTTCTTCTGCTCAGAAGCAGCTGAAGGGACCTTTGGCTACGAGCCAGTCATGCTGGCAGGGAAGACAATGCTTGGCCTATCCTCCCTTTGAGTTTCAGCGTCAGCTTGGATCGGTTTCTTCTTCTTCTTAGCAGCAAACTTAGGTTCAATGCCTGGACGCTCAAGCGCTTTCCTCTTCAAGGCTTCATTATGAGCCTGAATGCATTTTTAGCATACCGCTTGAGGCGCTCTCTTGAGCCTTTGACTTCATCATGGCGCTTAGCAAATTCACCCTTGAGATCAATCATCATTTGCTTGAAATTTTGCACTTCAGTGACACCGAGCTGAGCCATGTGCTTCTTAAAGAGGGTCTTTGCATGGTCAATCTTGTTCTTATGCTCAATGACCTTTTGAACAATTGCAAGCTCTTGTGCAATACAGCCCTAAAAAGCCACGCTGATGCCAATTGGAAGCTGTAGATCATCGAGGGTAAGAGAGGTATCTTCAAACCACTCATCAATGAAGTTGTTGAGAATATCAACGTCAAACAGAGGCAGATCATTGAAGATTTTAGCCTCCTATTTGCTCTTGATCAGCATCTCAAGGGCATCATCATCTACGTCATCATCGCTAGATAGATCAATAATATCTTAATCATTGCGAAAGAGGTGTGCGGGTGTAAGAGGTTGCCCTGAGATCCTCTTGAGCTCCGTGGACTTCTTGGAGATGCGATACAAGTCTTCAGACTACACATTGGGTTCAGGTGGTGCAGATATCAATGGCTTCACACTTGAAGCTTTTGGTGCAGTAGAAGATTTTGAAGCCTTAGCCTTTTTCTTTGGCTTTGGGGGCTCTAGAACTTCAGCATGTTCCTCGTCCTTAGCTGCTTCTTCAACAGTGGCCCTTTGAGCGGCGATATGTGTGAGAATCCCATCGAAGCTATTGAAGGAACCAATGAGATTCTGTTCAGCTTCTCGACTGCCATCTGGCCTTGGAGTAGCTGGACCTGGGTTGAAGTCAATCCCAAGTTCCTTCTTGTTTTGGACTGCAGAAGCCTTTGCAAACTGAAGATTGGCTTCAAACAGTTCATCCTCACGACACCATCGAAGACTGGATGGGTCGGCATTTTCAGGCATTGGGCGATGGCCCATGCAAGGAAAGAAGCCTTTTTCAATGGCTTCAGCCTTGGTCTTGGGGTGAAGTTTCCTGTATACAATATAAGCCCACGGTGGCCTCACAGCGTTCTTCTTTGCATATTCAGGAGTTACAAAGTAATACTGAAACCATTCCTATGCCCAGTGTCTGTGAATCCATTGCACCCTGGATTTGCGTTCACCATAGGTTTCTTCCGGGTCATATTTGTACTGCTCATATAGATCTGGCGGCAAGTCCAAGGCAGTGTTGTTATGACGCTGCCTGCCACCCTTCTTTGAAGATTTGCCCGAAGCCATTGGACTCAGACAGAAAGGCTTCACGACAGTGTTTGGCTTTTGACGACTGGTCAGACAAGAACTGGCTTCAGGCGATTCAATATGATGCTGTAAGAACTCTGCAAATGAATGCAGACTATGAGAACCAAGGGACTCTTCCAGGGACATGTACCTGTGACAGCATTAGAGGTGCGAGGGAAGGGGAAGAGGTCATATGAATTCTCAGAAGATTTTGGAGATAAATTAGTTTGAAGACAATGACCTCACAACACAAAGACATTCACTTATAGATGTAAGTTGGTTCTAGATTTGTACGAATCCAAAAATAAGCACAAGTGAGGAATCAAACTAGATGTGAAGCATTCATAAGTGAAAGTGCTTAGCAGAATATGAGATTGAGAATAGAGAAGATCCAGATTTGGAAGTGTAGAAACAACTTTTGGAGGATGTGGATAGTTCAACAGATCAAATAAACGGTAAAAAGTGAGTTCTTATTTACCGCACGAAGAACTGCTAGACGAGAAATATGGAGGCCGAGCAGTCCAGTCTTCCGCGCCCTAACTTGGCGGCGGAAGACACCTACGACGGCGGGGGGAAGATGTCCATTGCCGGCGTGAAGACGACGTCGCAGAAGTCGCGACAGTGAAGCGCTTCGTCTCCGGCGATGACGGAAGCTAGCGGTGGCGCTAGGGTTTGAGCAAGATGGTGAGGGGAGAAGAAATAATGACCGCAAGGGGTGGAGTATTTATAAGGAAGAGGGACGGTGTAGTGTAATTACTCAGGTGCCCTGGGCGGTTCACATCTAAAGGACACGTGGCAAGCATGCAACAGATTGAATGTTGTGCCATGACCTCATGCGTGCCTGGTTTGTCGGGTGGTTGTTCTGGCTTCTCCGGTATTCAGGCAAAAAGGATAGAGATAATAAAAGCAGTTTTAAATGTGTGTCTCTGTATCTTCAGCTGACAAGGACACAGTGAAGACAATGGACACGTGTCAATAGGATGCATATGAAGAGACAGAGAGAGTTTGAGAGATAGATAAGCACAGAAAGGGTTAGGGTCCGATTACATTCACTTAGCGCAGAAAATGGCAGCTTGAAGATATAGCTATAAGTGAATGCTGTAGAGGACGGAACACATATATATGTACATATTCATGAAGACCAAATCGAACATTGCGAAGATTGTCGGATTACGGGTTCCGGCAAAACCCTTGAGGTTCAAACTCTGGGGTGCGCACGAAGATCTCTCTCCCCCTAGCTCACACTCTCGCCACGATCTCAAGTCCTAGCTCGCAGAACCCACGGAACAAGGGACACAAGAGTTTATACTGGTTCGGGCCACCGCTATGGTGTAATACCTTACTCCAGTGTGGTGTGGTGGATTGCCTTGCAGGCTGGGGATGAACAAGTACAAGGGAAGAACGACCTCCTGAGGAGAGGCGTTCTCTAGCTCGATGAGCTTGTGTGTGTGAGGATGGAATGGATCCGATCCAAGATCCGTTTCCTATGGTGGTGGCTAGTCCTATTTATAGAGGCCCCGGTCCTCTTCCCAAATGTTTAGGCAGGAAGGGATCCCACAATGGCCAATTTAAAGGGGGACAGCTAGTACAAGCTAACCTGACAAAAGGTGGTCTTCGCCTGCCAAAGGCTCTGGTGGTGACGATGTCATGGGTTCCGCGATGACCTCCGTCCTGCCGTCCTGCTGGTCTTGGTCTTGTTGCACTGATATGGAAACCTTTGCCTGATGCCTCGGGACTCCTCGCCTGCACCTTACCCTTTAGCACCAAAGAGGCAACCGGTACTCTGCGCCCGCTGGCGCCTGCCTGGGCTTGGTCGTCATGGCTCATGTCACGGAAACCTCGCGAGGTGCCCCTCGCCTTGATCTCACCGCTCCTCGCGAGCCAGCCTAGTGAGGCAGCCCCTGAGGAGGTCTTGTGTCGTCTGCCTCGCGAGACTTGGCCCCTCACGAGGGTCTTGAGTGTTGTTGATGAAGATGGGACGTACCAGGCCGCTGGAGGAGCCACGCCCTGGGCCGCAGGCACGCAAGTCTAGGTACTCCCATTCCCAGGACGCCGACAGTAGCCCCCGGGCCCAAGGCGCGCTCGGACTTGGCTTCACGACGAATCCAAGGGTCAAGTGCGGAGTGCCGCGCGCCCCAATAGCCTGCGGCCTTGATTGACACATGGTGATTGACAGGACGTGGGCGTCTCCCCTTCCCGACGCTGCCTCGGCAACTGCCCGACTTGACGAGTCCCTGGTGCATGCAGAAAAGCCATCATTACCTGCGATCGTGGAGGCCGTCGGTTGGCCTCCTCCTGCTATAAATGGGGAGGGGGTGGAGCCCCCGCTGCCCATCTCTTTCTCCATTCCTCTTGCTTCTTCTTCCTTGCTTCACTGCCTCGCCGCGTCACCCATGGCGCCGATGAAGAGGTTCTCGGCCGTGGAGAAGGGGAAGGCTCGCCAAGAGGGGCCCGGTTCTCCCCCGCCCAAGAGGGGGCGCGGTCGCCCTCGCAAGCATGCCGTGACCCCCGCTATGGTTCCTCATGGGCGAGGACGAGTCTCTTTGGGGCACGCTGCCGCTCAGAGCAGCCGAGGCAGCGTTTCTCTGCCTGGTGGAAGCCGTCTAAGGTGTGGTGGTCCCGTCGATGAGGGGAGGCACGCCATGGTCGCTAGGCCTCCCCGGCCACGCTTCCACTCGGCGGAGATGCGGCCGGAGTTCATTGTGTGGTCGGAGAACCCGACCGGCACCTGGCTCCAGCTTCCGCGCTCCCTTGCCGGTGAGCTGGCGGCCACGGGTCCAGGCGGCCTCTGATTGCAGGCGGACGGCTGCTGAAGCAAGGCCTCCTGGGTCGCGGTGGAGATCTCCGTCGCGGGCAATGTGGCCCTGGCCCGAGGCTGGCAGATGTTTGCCCGCGCGCGCGGTCTGGGCAGGCAGTGCACCCTCCACTTCAAGTACGATGGTGCCGCGATGCTCTTCGTGTGGGTGTTCAGGGAAGACGGCCACCGCGCAGGGTGCCGCCCTGAAGACTGTGATGGTGACGAAGTGCTCGGCCTTGGCAAAGGCCGCGACGAGGACGGGGGCGAGCTCGCCCTCGGTGATGGCCACAGCTCGTCCGGCAGCGGCGGCTCCTCCTCCGGCGAAAGCTCCAGCAGCGGCGGCTACGACCAACCGCCCCATCGCCGGGCTTGCTTCGAGGACGGTGGTGGGTCGTCCCGTCGTCGCGCCCTAGTGAAGCGCGAGGAGGGCTCCGGCTGAGTTTGGGGAAGCGCTGGGAGCTGATTCTCGGGAGTAGCCGCGGGCGTAGGGGCCACTTTTGCCTGTGTTTTTCTTTCTTTTCTTCCTGCATCACAAGAAACAAGTATGGGGCCCCATAGGGGCGTATGATGAACTGTAACGCTTTTTCTGCCTTATGTTATTTTCATCGCTTCTGAGCTGTGTTGTGGTATCAGTGCTTTATGCAGGCATGTAAGGATAACTTAGCTCGAGGTATCTGAAGTAGTTTCCACCTCATGAGGTGTGCATCTCCCAGCACCTGATGAGACCTCCCTGCTGTGGACTTGGGAGGCATTGAGACACTACAAAAATTCGTTAAGAAACCCTTATTCTTCCTTGCTCAAGGACCCAGGCATGGCTGGTCATGGCCCAGCGCACCACATCGCGATACCCGTGGGGCACGGACTTAAAAAGGGGTGCACCGGTCGCGAGCTCGAACGAGGGTGCCTCGTGAAGACCAGGGGAAGCGCTTACGCACGCACCTGTCCAGCCCCCTCGCGAGGCATGCGAGGGAGAGTGTCGGGCAAAACAGAGAACCGATGGAAGAAACAAAGAGCAAAGGGAATCGAACCAAGCCATCGAGAAACACCAGAATTCAAATTTCCATTAAAGAGGGGCAAGCCAACTACAGAAAGCAAATGAACAGCCGTGTCCGGCACCTAGTCTAGTCTTCTCACCAGCGCGGAGCTAAGTGCTGCCACTAGGACGTGGGAGGGAGCCCCCGAGGCCCGAGGGCGGCACTCCAGAGACTCCGGGGCGTGTACAGCCCCACTCATTATTACGTAAGAGTGTCACAGGCGGAGACCTTCACAGGAACTGGGCCTTGCTTCATGGGTAGAACTTTCGGAGGTGCTGAATGTTCCAGGCGTTCTGGATGGGGATCCTGTCCTGTGTCTCCAGGCGAACGGCGCCAGGCCTAGAGACATGGGCAATCCTAAACGGGCCCTCCCACATGGTGGGAGCTTATGTAGCCCTTCCCTGGAGAGCATCTGCCTTAGGACGAGATCGCCCACCTCGAGCGTCCTGGAGCGGATGTTGTGGCAGTGATACTGTCGCAGCGCCTGCTGGTACCTTGCCGCCCGGAGCGAGGCTTGGCGGCGGCGCTCCTCCCCCAGCATGAGGTCCATCCCCCACATGGCGTCCTGGTGCCCTTCGTCGAACGCTAGGACCCGCGTGGAGCGATGCTTGACCTCGTGAGGGAGGACTGCTTCAGCTCCATAGACGAGGAAGAACGGGGTCTCGCCTGTTGGTTTGGTGGCAGTGGTGCGGATGGACCACAGCACGGACTGGAGCTCGTCGTGCCATCCCCTACCGCAGGCCTCGAGCTTCTTCTTGAAGGTCCTGGTCTTGAGGCCTCTTAGGACCTCCGCGTTGGCGCGCTCGGCTTGGCCATTGCTCCTAGGGTGTGCCAGTAAGGCGTAGCATATCTGCATTCCAAGGTTAGCACAATATGTCTTTAAGAGATTGCTAGTGAACTGCGAGCCGTTGTCGATGATGATGCGGTTAGGGACCCCAAACTGGCTCACGAGGCCCTTGATAAACTTAACTGCAAACCCGACTGGGATGGTGCGGACAGCCTCCACCTCTGCCCATTTGGTGAACTTGTCTATGGCGATGTAGAGGTAGTGATAGCCCCCAGGCGCTCGGGGGAACGGGCCTAGGATATCCAACCCCCAGACCGTGAACGGCCATGAGAGCAGGATAGTCCGGAGGCCCTGAGCTGGCTGGTGGATCTGCTTGGCGTGGAATTGGCAGGCTTCGCAGGATTTCACTAGCTCGGCTGCGTCGTTGAGTGTCGTGGGCTAGTAGAACCCGCTGCGGAACGCCTTGCCAACCAGGGTGCGCGATGACGAGTGATGCCCACAATCTCCGCCATGTATGTCAGCTAGCAGCTCGCCCCCTTGCTTCCTGGAGATGCATCGTAAGGAAACATCATTTGGCCGTTTTCTGTAGAGCTCACCATATTGGATGCAGTATGTCGTGGCTTGCCGGGCCACACACTCTGCATCCTCCTCCATCTCCGGCAACGTCCCCCGCACTAGGTATGCCTTGAACTCCTCGGTCCAGCACCCCTCCTGAGGCTCGAGCACCAGGAGCAGACGTGCTCCTGAGGTTGGACCGCAAGCGGGGGCTCCCGAGGTCGGTGGCTGGGGGAGTTCCTCTTGAGATGGCGTAGTATCCGCGGCCGCGGGGGCCCCTGAAGGCTTGAAGAGTCGCTGCACAAAGACGCCGGGTTCTTGGGGCTGGCGCCTTGACGCCCTCTTGGCGATCTCATCGGCCTCCTTGTTTGTGCCGTGCGGTACATGCTGCAGTTCCAGGCCCAAGAATTGCTTCTCCATC
Organism: Triticum aestivum; assembly: GCF_018294505.1. Classification (NCBI taxonomy): domain Eukaryota; kingdom Viridiplantae; phylum Streptophyta; class Magnoliopsida; order Poales; family Poaceae; genus Triticum; species Triticum aestivum. The sequence continues at coordinate 207,607,724 of NC_057805.1, forward strand.
TTGCGCACCTCTGCGAGGTACGCCTCCATGTGCTCGTCCCTTGGTTCGTACACCTTGTTGGAGTAGTTGACGAGGAGCTGGGAGTCGCCCTTGATGGTGAGATGCTTCATCCCCAAGGCCGCAGTTGCCTTGAGGCCGGCGATCAACCCCTCGTATTCCGCAATGTTGTTGGAGACCTTCTCACCCCGCTGGAAGCAGAGCTGCACGGCGTAGTATAGCTTGTCTTGGGTGGGCGAGATGAGCACCGCGCCAGCCCCCGCGCCCTGGCGTGCGAAGGCGCCGTCAAAGTACATGACCCAACCATTTGGTGCTTCACTTCCCGGCAAGACAGTTAGGCTCTCACCAACTTCAGGTTCTGGGGCGTCGGTCCATTCGGCTACGAAGTCGGCTAGGGCGGCTCCCTTGATGACCCTGGTTGTGCTGAACTCGAGCTGAAATGCCTGAAGTTCGATGTTCCACTCGGCGACCCTTCCCGCGGCATTAGGGTCCGAAGCACCCTCTCTAGTGGGCAAGCTGAGATGACCTTGATCGGGTGGCCTTGGAAGTAATGGCACAGCTTGTGTGAGGCCACCAAGAGCGCGAGCAGGAGCTTCTGCGGCATGGGATACCATGCTCTCGCGTCCCATAGCACTGTGCTGACGAAGTATACTGGGTGCTCGACGAGGGCGGGAGTGTCGGTGGTGCTTGTGCCCTCCGGAGGTTGTGGTGCCTCCTGAGGTGGGGGACCTCAGGAGCCTGGTCGCTCATCTGGGCCTCCGCAAGCCCGGGAGCGCCGTCTTGCAAGGCCTGATTGTTAGCCGACGCCGTCGGGGCTTCGGTGGTGCTGTCTTGGTGTCGCGTTGTCCCTGCTGTGAATGCGGCATTTCATGGCAGACTCTTGGTCAGGCACTCTTCCCGTACCACCACTAACGCCGCGCTGGCGGAGTGGGGACTGGCGGCTAGGTAAAGCACCAGGGCCTCGAGGGGACGAGGCGCCACCATCACGGGAGGGCTGGTCAGGTATCTCTTGAGGTCTTGAAATGCCAGGTCGGCCTCCGGGGTCCACTCGAACGGGCCCTTCTTCTTCATCAGCTTGAAGAACGGCAGGGCGCCCTCCCCCAGCTTGGAGATGAAGCGCCCCAGCGAGGTCACGCAGCCCGCAAGATTCTGCATTTCCGTGAGAGTTTGCTGTGGGCTCATGTCTTCTATTGCCTTGACCTTCTCGGGGTTAGCCTTGATCCCTCTGTGAGACACGAGGAAACCCAGTAGCGTGCCGGAGGGGACACCGAACACGCACTTCTTCGGGTTGAGCCGGAAATCCACCCGGCACAGGCTAGCGAAGGTCTCCTCCGTCCTGAATCAGGGTTCTCGCCTCCCGAGACTTTACCACGATGTCGTTGACGTAGGCTTCAACGTTTCTCCCGAGCTGCTGGCCCAAGGCGATGTGCATCAGCCGCTGGAAGGTCGCCCCAGCGTTGTGCAGTCCGAACGGCATGCAGGTGTAGCAGTACACCCCGCACGGCGTCAAGAAGGCGGGTTTCTCCACATCCTCAACTACCATCTTCATCTGGTGGTAGCCCGAGAACGCGTCCAGGAAACACAGCAGGCCGCACTCGACGGTGTAGTCGACGATCTGGTCGATGCGCGGAAGCGGGAACGGGTCATTGGGACAAGCCTTGTTGAGGTTGGTGAAGTCGACACACATGCGTTCCTTCCCGCCTTTCTTTGGCACGACGACAGGGTTCGCTAGCCACTCCGGGTATCGGACCTCGCGAATGACACCTGCCGCCTCCAGCTTGTGAGTTTCTTGGACGATGAAGGACTGCTTCTCCGTGGACTGTCTCCGCGCCTTCTGCTTCACAGGGTGCACATTGGGGCACACCCTTAAGTGATGCTCGATTACCCCCCTTGGGACCCCTACCAGCTGCTTGGGTTCCCAGGCGAATACCTCCTTGTTCGCGCGCAAGAACTTCACCAATGCCTCCTCTTGATCTGGGTCGAGGTTGGCGCCTATGGTGAAGGTGGCTACTGAGGGCCCGCCTTCCTCGACCGGTACTTGCTTCGTTTCGGCTCGATCTCGAGTGAACAACTGCTTCTTCGCTGGCACGGCCTCCTTAGCCCCTGGGGTGGCTTCGCCGGTCGGGTGCACTACCGTTGCGGCCCCAAAGGCAAGCTTGAGGGCCACTAGAGCCTCCTTGGTGTCCCCAGCCATGGTGAGGACGCCACTATTGCCCGGCATCTTCATGAGGTTGTAGGCCGGATGAGTCGCTGCCATTAACTGAGCTAAGGCAGGGTACCCGAGGATGCCGTTGTACGGGAGGCCGATGCGGGTGATGTCGAAGTCGATAAGCTCGGTGCGGTAGTTGTCGCGTGTGTCGAAGGTCACGGGGAGGCGGATCTGCCCTAGGGGGCTGGTGGAGCCGCTGCCGACTCCGGAGAAGGGCTTGGTGGGACGGAGCCGCTCGTGCAGTACGTGAAGCAAGCCGAAAGCCTCCACGGAGAGCACATGAAGGTCGGCCCCGCCATCGATGAGGGTCCTGGTGACGGCTACGTTGCAGATGGTGGGCATGCAAAGCATTGGGAGCACGCCCGAGCTGGCAGTGGTGACGGGGTGATCCCCTGAGTCGAAGGTGAGGTCGGCCTCGGGCGCCGCCCATCCTGGAGGGGCTCCTTGCTGCACAGGGGCGGCGCCGATCTGGCGAAAAAACTGCTTGGCATGGTGGTCCGAGGGAGGTGCTTGCGAGCCACCAAGGAGGGCCGCGACGGCGACAGGCGCCGGTGCCGTGAAGCGTGCGACGAAAAGACCGCGCAGCTCTTCCCAAGAGGCCACACAGGATCCTGGTAGGTTGAGCAGCCAGGCACGCGGTGCACCAGCGAGGGCCATGGGGAACCAGTTGGTCGTGACATTGTAGTGTCTTTACATTCAGTCGGTATAATTCTTAGGCAAAGATAGCGACCAGTCTTCTTTCTCCCACCATTTTCTTCCTGCAACCAGCGGACCCATGCAAATCGTAGTCAACGTCGTAAATAGTTCCGGTCCATTTTTATTTTTCAATAAGAATGTCCAACCCAGCCCAGCACATTGGCGACAACACTTTATCCTCCACCTTGGTGCGCTCGCCGCGGCACCGCCGTCCGACCCTGTCAACATAGTGAATCGGGAGAGGACTGTAGTTGTGAGTATGACAGTACGGACCCACCAGGTCCACTCCTGAACACAAGCAAGCGCCTCTTTTACTACTGAGATGCACCCCTTGTTTTTTTACTCTAATCCACCCTGCTGATATCTGGGACCCACATCATTTTCAACGTATAGTCAATTAACGACAGAATTGCACAACTTTTTTTGAGGATTTGTTCGGAGGAGCTGGCTATAAACTGGGTTGTGCGGTCTCTGTGGCCCGTCTAACAACATGACCAGCCCAGCAATTTTTTCTTTGGGAAAATAGGTAGGCCACTATTTCTTTTCGAAGAATACCCAAGCTAGGCCTATTTGTTTTCTCCGACTTACTGGGCTGCAAATCTTTCAAGACGACGAGGGATGCATTCCGGCCTAGCCAAAGAGTATGGTCAGTATCTGTTAAAAGTAAATAGGAAAATTAGTTTCTTTTTTTGTTTTTGTTCTTCACTGATATTTTATATTTCATTGGATTTTAACATGACATAGCACTAATTTATTTTTAAATTTGTTTTAGTATGGCTACTAATTTTTGGATTAAGAATATTTGTTCCCTAGCAAAAATTTGCGAATTTTCAAAATTTCGCACATTTTTAGTTGAATTTTTTAACCCTGGTACTAACCAAAAAATGGGCAGCAATTATAAAAATGGAAAATGGGCTACAATAAATTCCATATGAATTAGAAAATGAGTAAAAATTATAAAAATAATAGCAAATGGGCTGTACACGCCATAGATTTTGAGGCTGACTTGTTTACGCAAGGCTTTGTCAGTCAACACACGATTCTAGCAGCAGTGACTGTTGGATGTCCATCCAACGGCCGACATGCTTCTTCAATCTCTGATCTTCCTGCTCCAGCCGCCTAAACCAGCACCGGCGGGACTGCCTGCTCCCTCCTCTTATGGCCCGCTGTCATGCCACGCAGGCTTCACCGGCCAACCCTACTCCCTCCGCTGGCCTGGCCGCACGCAATCAACTGCCTCCTTATTATGCGAAAAAATGATTCCTCCCACTGACATCTGGGGCGCACCGGTTCGGAGGTTGACCCGTGGGCCTACTAAGTTGATGCATACGCAGGGCTTTGTCAACTCAGTCAACAAACAATTCTAGCAGCAGTGACTGTTGGATTTGAATCGAACGGTCCTGCTGCTTGTTCAATTGCTGCTCTTCTTGCACCAGCCGTCCAAACCAGCGCCGGCGAGACCGCCTGCTCCTGCCTCCAGTGGCCGGCTGTGCTGCCGTTCAGGCCTCACCGCCCCCTACTACTCCCACCGCTGGCCAGGCCCTGCGACGACGGCAGGCTCACACCACAGCCAAACCAGTGAACCCTCGTACTCCTCTCCGTGTGGGCTTCCACTGCCGCGTCTTCCCCTGTTCCACGTCATCCCCTTCCTAGGCCTCGCCGTTGTCCACCGCCCTGGTGCTCTCGCCGCGGCATGGTCAACGTGGTCAAGGAACGACTTCCATCAGAAGAGTACTGTACGTGGAGAGGCTGACAGCTAGGTCCACGGCCGCAGCAAGGAAGTGCCTCCTTATTACGCGGAAAATAATGATTCCTCCACCTGACAGCAGGGACCCACCGGACGGGCCACTGTATTTCGTGAAAAAAACGTTTCCCCCATGACTGCTGGGACCCACCAGCTACATCTTCGCACACAAGGAAGTGCGTCCATATTACGGGCAAAACAATGATTCGCCCCTTGACTGCTGGTACCCACCAGCTACATCTTCGCACGCAAGGAAGTGCCTGACAGTAGGGACCCACCTGGTCGATGCGCATGTAGCGTTGTCATTCTGGTCGCGAACGTGTACGTACATACTGGTCGATGTAGAGGCGCGCACATGTCGTAGTAGAGGCGCGCACGTGTCGTAGTAGAGGCGCGCACGTAGCATGTACACGTATGTACAGTGGCCAGGGTGCAAGAAATTAAATACGGCCACGTACATACATACGGGCGGGGTCTCGAACGCCTACTCACGCATACGGACGGCCAGGGCTCGTGTACATGGCTGGGTCGGAACGGAGAAACTGCGTCGTCGTCGTGTTCATGGGGAGGCAACGGAATGCGTCGTGTTCATGGGGAGGCAACGGAATGCGTCGTGTTCATCGGGAGGCAAGGGAACGCGTGCTGTTCATCGGGAGCCAACCGGCTTGGACGGAAGAACCGATGGAAACGAGGCCTGGCGTACCGCAAAATGGAGGAAACGGCCTTGTGTTCGACCGACCACGGTCAAAACATGATCTTGTTCATCGAGAAGGGTCTAGCGTACCGCAAAATGGAGGAAAAGGACTTCTCTTGGTCGAAACGGGGTCCTGTTGAGTGGGAGGGGTGTGGCGTACCGCAAAACGGAGGAAACGGACTTGTGTTGGAGTGCTACGGTCGAAACGATGGTCCTGTTCATCAGGAGGGGTGTGGCATACTGCAAAACAGGACTCCACGGGATATTGTTCATCTCCATCGTCGATTGCCTCCATGGGCTACTGTTCATCCACCGTCAACCTCCTCCAACCTCCACCTGCGACTTTTCATCCACGGGCTCCTGTTCATCCAGCCTCCACCGCGCGCTCCTCCACCGGCTACTATTCAACCAGCCCTCTCCACAGGGTCCTGTTCAACCACCCCTCCATGGGCTACTATTCATCCAGCCCTCCACCGGTTACTATTCAACCGGCCCTCCACGGGGTCCAGTTCATCCAGCCCTCCATGTGGTCTTGTTCATCCACCCCCAACCGGCTCGATCGATCGGGGTCCTGTTCATCCAGCGGCAACGGCCTCTACTACCACTGGGTCCTGTTCATCCAACCCCCCACCGGGAACTGTTCATCCA